>NC_092280.1:8123800-8136300 GCF_036320965.1 Panulirus ornatus | reverse complement strand
CACCTCCCAGGATCGTCAGTGTTCTTTGTTCTTCACCTCCCAGGACCGTCAGTGTTCTTTGTTCTTCACCTCCCAGGATCGTCAGTGTTCCTTGTTCTTCACCTCCCAGGATCGTCAGTGTTCTTTGTTCTTCACCTCCCAGGATCGTCAGTGTTCTTTGTTCTTCACCTCCCAGGATCGTCAGTGTTCTTTGTTCTTCACCTCCCAGGATCGTCAGTGTTCTTTGTTCTTCACCTCCCAGGATCGTCAGTGTTCCTTGTTCTTCTCCCCTTGGGACGGTCAGTGTTCCTTGTTCTTCACCTCCTAGAATCGTCAGTGTTCCTTGTTCTTCACCTCCCAGGATCGTCAGTGTTCTTTGTTCTTCACCTCCCAGGATCGTCAGTGTTCCTTGTTCTTCGTCCTCCAGGACCATGTGTTCCATGTTCTTCCCTCGGGACATCAGTGTTCCTTGTTCTTCTTCTTACTCATCTACAAGTCTGTTTCTTCTCTAATATTAACATCTGTATTATTCAGTATCTTAATATTTCAGTAATGCTCGTCCCTCAACTTTGGCTCCACTTTCCCTTCTCCCTTCCTTTCACCCCCCTCCCTTCCACCTCCCCTTTCCTCCACCCTCCCCTCCCTTCCATTTCTTTTTTGACCTTATCTCTCCTCACAATTTCTTTCCTCGAATTCTCCTTCTCCTTTCTAAACATTTTGCAGCACCTCTTCCGCTTCACAATTCACTCCTTTCCCTTCTCTTCTTTACTTCTCTGTCTCTTCCGCTTTCCTCTCTTCCACTGCTCACTCTCTATCCTGCATTTCTCCTCCTCTCATCCACCAAATGGTTTCTCTCTCCACCTCTCTTCCCCCAACACACCATTTCCTCCCCAATCCACTTCCTCCCATTTCCTCATTCCTCTCCCCTACATGTCTTCCTCACCCCTCCGTTTTCCTCCCCTTCGTTTCCAATCCTTTAGCATTATTCCCATTTTACGTCATCTTGCCAATCATATCTCCCAGAACTTTTACTCATATACATAACAACCGGGGTTCATAAATACCTCTAAATGTTATACACCAAAGATTAATCCATCGAAAAAGAAAAATAACATTGATAAAGTAAGTAAACTTAAATCCCATTTAGTATTTAAGAGTATGCCAGTGGACTGTTGATTGGCTTACAGACACAGAACGCGGAGTGGTATTAGATAGGAAAGCATCCGATTGGCTCATCATTGTCTCTTTATAGTGACAGTATTCGCCGGTGAAATTGCAAAATTTAACGACAAACAAAACCAGGAAATAATCCCAAATGAAGCAAGATTTTGTAACCTCAAGAAAATTGGTTTAGTGGTTGGTGACATGGCAAATGGACCTCATCGTAGACAAATGGAGAGTAATGCATTCTAGCAATAGAAAATGATATGGATAATGAATACAAAATGTTTCGTAAGTCATAATCAATAGTTCAAGAAGAAAAAGACATTGGCGTGATGATGAGTGAGAACGTGAGACACACAGAGCATTTCTTTGCCTCATATTGTAAAACAAACAAAATGTTAGATTTGTTTATAGTACAGAAATCACCTGTAAGAATATGTGCACAATATTTACGATGCCTTGGTCAGACCACATACAACAGACTTCTCAGTTCTGGTCACAAAGATGAAAAATTCGAATGTATGCAGAGAATAGCAGCAAAACTAATTTTTCCCCCTGCTGATGACAGAGTCACGGATTTATATATCTGAAAAACCGAAAACTTCAAGGAGATCTAATAGGATTCTTCAGAATACTTAATAGTTTTCATAATATAACTCATTATTGTTTTCTTTTCCCACTGCATAGACACTATGACCAGGATGAACGGAGGTCAGTTATACAGTAGATGCAATGAAACGATAGCAAATGTTCCTTCAGAAGCAGGAGTCACAGAACACTAGATTAATCCATCACCTGACATCATATTATCAGCATTTCTAAATCGCTACAAGACCTATGCATTAATGATATTCATTAGCGATCTATAAGCCTGTTCAAGATAATGAAATTTGGACATATATCAGTCTCTTCTTTCTATACAGGTTGGCGTCTTAAAACCCTCATGACCAGCGTAAATGGCGGCGCTGTAATTAGGTCAGAAACATTATTCTATTTCGTCATTTCCTATAAGATATCCGCAGCAGTACATTCTTCACGCAATGTGGAGCTTCTTTCTATCTTCATCTCACAGCCAGATGTTGTGCCGGAGGGAGAGGTGGATGGGGTGGAGGTTTTCAGCTTCACTACCCTGTGTCCAGCTATGATGGTGAGTAGGGAGAGGGGCCACTGCTTTACTATCCTGTCTCCATCTGTTTGAATGAGGGATTTCGTCTACTTTCAAAGTCCTCCGGCAGATAACCTCGTCATAGATCATCAGGTCTTCTGTTACCTGTTACTCCTACGTGCTCCTCTTCACGTCTGCTTTCCTTCGCTCCTCTTCCACTCTCTCTTCCTCTTACGGCTCTCCCTTCCATGTTTCCTCTCACCCCAGACCTTCCTTCCTTTCTCAGCTAAGCGACATCCCTAAGTTTCTTGCCTTCCCTCCCTCTACTCGTGACCTTTCACCCCATACCATCTCCCCGCCCCTCTCCACTCCTGACTCCTGTCCCACCTTCCTAACTCCCTCCCACTTGCCGTCATACCCCTTTCCCAATCATCCTACTCCCACTCATCTGCCATCTCCAGACTCCCTCTCATCCGTTCTTTCGCCCCATTCCCTCTCACCTATTTCATGCTCCCTCTCCCACTCCCTCCCACCTGCCATCATGCTCCATCTCCACTCCCTCTCACCTGCCATCATGCTCCCTCTCCCACTCCCTCCCACCTGCCATCATGCTCCCTCCCCACTCCCTCCCACCTGCCATCATGCTCCTTCCCCACTCCCTCCCACCTGCCATCATGCTCCCTCCCCACTCCCTCCCACCTGCCATCATGCTCCCTCTCCCACTCCCTCCCACCTGCCATCATGCTCCCTCTCCCACTCCCTCCCACCTGCCATCATGCTCCTTCCCCACTCCTTGCCACCTGCCATCATGCTCCCTCCCCACTCCCTCCCACCTGCCATCATGCTCCTTCCCCACTCCTTGCCACCTGCCATCATGCTCCCTCCCCACTCCCTCTCACCTGCCATCATGCTCCCTCTCCCACTCCCTCTCACCTGCCATCAGGCGGCAGTATCACGGTAATGGCATCACTTTGTTCCGGCCTCTCCCATGTTTGGCTGCCGCAAACTCAACCAATATCCCAGATGCGCCCCAGCCCGAGCCTCCTGCCGCCCCACACTGTTTACCCCCGCCACCACCGCCTACCTCTAGAGAAGGAGGGAGGGAAGGAGGGAGTGGAGATGGAGAGAGGGAGGAAGGGGAGGTAATGGCTTGAGGGGGGAAGGGAAGGAGAGGGGGTGATCTACCTTGAGCAAGTTGGGGTACGTGGGAGTACATGGGAAGGACAGATCACGGTAGACCTAATGGTCTATGATGAGATGGTCTGCCGGAGAACACTAATGGTATACTACAAACCTAGTGTGTGTGTGTAGATGGAGGGGAGATGTTAAAACAGAAGGCTCCTCCTCACCCACCCACCCACTACTGTAGATGGAGACAGGATGGTAAAGCAGAATACTCCTCCCCACCCACCACTTCCATCAGCATAGCAGCCTGCAGTAAAATAACCATGAAGGAAGACCATATAGTTTAAAGAGAATGTAATAAGATGGAAAATCATAAAGGAAATTATGAAATAAAAAGCACAAACCACTAAGACTTCATTTACTCCAAAGAGCATACGGTGCTCAGTACTGCATACGGTGCTCAGTACTGCATACGGTGCTCAGTACTGCATACGGTGCTCAGCACTGCATACGGTGCTCAGTACTGCATACGGTTCTCAGTGCTGCATACGGTGCTCAGTACTGCATACGGTGCTCAGTACTGCATACGGTGCTCAGTACTGCATACGGTGCTCAGTGCTGCATACGGTGCTCAGTGCTGCATACGGTGCTCAGTGCTGCATACGGTGCTCAGTGCTGCATATGGTGCTCAGTACTGCATACGGTGCTCAGTACTGCATACGGTGCTCAGTGCTGCATACGGTGCTCAGTACTGCATACGGTGCTCAGTATTGCATACGGTGCTCAGTACTGCATACGGTGCTCAGTATTGCATACGGTGCTCAGTACTGCATACGGTGCTCAGTATTACATACGGTGCTCAGTATTGCATACGGTGCTCAGTACTGCATACGGTGCTCAGTATTGCATACGGTGCTCAGTATTGCATACGGTGCTCAGTACTGCATACGGTGCTCAGTACTGCATACGGTGCTCAGTATTGCATACGGTGCTCAGTATTGCATACGGTGCTCAGTACTGCATACGGTGCTCAGTACTGCATACGGTGCTCAGTACTGCATACGGTGCTCAGTATTGCATACGGTGCTCAGTACTGCATACGGTGCTCAGTACTGCATACGGTGCTCAGTACTGCATACGGTGCTCAGTATTGCATACGGTAATGTTATTCATTCATCAATAATTGACATCATGAAAGTACTTTTTTGACCCTGATCTGAATGTGCTAATTTTCTACACCTTGATATCTGATGATAGTGCATTCTAATGTCCTTTAATTCTACTGATAAAAAAGGCCCACATGTGTATTACATGTCCGTCCTTTTAACTTCATACCATGAATTTCTGGTCAGTTAATCTCTATGTAACAGGAAGAAATTGTTCTGAATTATATTTGTGAAATTATAAAGTATTCCCAAAACTTCTACTGACTCTTCCCTGGAGTCTGTGCAGTTTTACAGAAAATGATTTTTGGTCTTTAGCTTTTCAAGATTTATTTCTGAGCAATAGAATGAGCCTTAATGGTCTTCTTTGTAATAGTTATAGTATTTCCTCGTCTTCAGTCTTTGTGGCTAGAGGTGACAAGTGCATTCCAAATGTGGTTCAACTAGGGTGCTGCAAAGAGTGTCATAATCTATATTGCTATCTATGAAACCTTATATTCTGATACCTTTATCCAATGCGGCCTTATTGATTACGTGTAGTTCACTCCATTCGTTCATATTAAGTGATAAGTACTCTTAAAGTATGACAGTACCTCATGTTCAAAGGCAAGATCAAAGGTTACCATAGACTGGCCATAACTACAGTCTCATCCACTCCAGCGTCTTTGCCACACTTCATCTTGCGCAAGGCTTTCACTACCTCTCTTCTTTTCACCATATCCTTCACTTTGACTTTCACACCCCACTGGCAACTCTATCATCTGACACGTTCAAAAGTCCTTCATGATACTCATTCCATCTCTTTTCAACTTCTTTGCCAGTTACCACTTTCCTCATCCTCTCTTCTGACTCTTGTTTCCATTTGTTATCTTATGTTCCTCACGCTATGTTCAACTCACAAATACATTTTTCTATCCTCTCTGAAATTCATTGAAATTCCTTAACCCCGTCTACCATTTGCTCTTCTTTTCATTTCTCGCACCATTTTCTTGACCTATGGCTTTCTCTTGTGCTCATCCCAATCAGCACACTCCTTCCCTTTTCCTTTTCACTTTATATATATATATATATATATATATATATATATAGTAGTCGACGTGGTAAAGGCAAAGCATGCCCAATCATGGTTATCTCAAATGAAAGTTATTATGAAAAGTGTGCGAAAAAAAAAGATTGCAGGAAGAGCTGAAATGATATCTATAGAAGAGAGGAAGCTGAAATAACGGTAGATGGAAATGAATTGTCGAGGAGAAGCGATAACAGGAAAGTTGATTGGCCAGTATGATTCAAATTTGGACTAGAGGAGCCACCCATGATAAGCGAGCAGTATATTCCACTTTGAGGCAAATGAGGCCCCTTTCTAGTTATAGTTACTCACTAGAAAAATAATTGCGGTACATATTAAAGATTTCCAGCTTCTGAGAGGTAGATATGATGATATTGTGTGGTGCCTGAGAGTAGAGGATATGGTTATGCCCAATGTGTTTAGGTTATTGCAGGGTCGTTTTGTGGTGTTTCAAAACGTATAGCAAGAAACGAGTGAGGTTTAGAAAGAAATATAAGTGGAAATTGCACATTTGCGTTGTTGAGTTTAGCTGCGTTATTGCTTTCTTATTCCACGATCTTGCACAGGTCCAAATCAAAAGAGTGAATATGTTCAGTGCGAGAAAAGGAACAAATTTCAGAGTAAGCAGGGAGGGAAAGGTAAGCTGAAATATGACAAGTGGAGTCGCCAGCATAAGAGGGAAAAGGGTTGGTGAAAGGATCTCATTCTCATTTATGGAGAGGAGGAAGAGGTTAGGCGACAGAAAATGCCTTTGAGGGACACAAATGTTGACAGTGTTGGAGGGAGATGTCACTCCATCAAAGACTACTGCAATCGAAAAAAAAATAAAAGAACAGAGAGAAGCAGAAAAACCAAATAAAAAGGCTTCTGCCATGATCTATGAAATTCTCTAGGGACGCGGAAGGTTTAAACAAAAGATGGAATAAAACATCTTAGAAAGGAAGACCAGAGATGAGTCATGTAGGAGAGAGGATCACCAGAAGGTCTCGTACGGAGAGTGACGTACCGTTGATGTGAGAGAAAGATGTGGGATTCTACGTGTGTAAGACAGAGTAAATGTAATGTATGGGGAACTCTTCTCTGTGGTTGGAGGGACTTTACTCTTGCTTCTGCAGAAGGGTGGTGTCCATGGGACTTTCCACTGCCAGATGGGGGACTCTACATTACGGTAACAAACTCCCATCTGGAGACTTCCGGCACCCCATCAACCATCTGATGATATAAATGATGATTTTTAGGAAGACCTTCCCACTTGCCAAATTTAGGCCCGGTAAAAACCGGGATCTTTAATGTACCCAGAACGAATCCTGACGATTTGGCCACCTTCCTGGGAGGGAGGAGGTTCGCCTCTTGCCAAGCCTTGCACAGACCTGGTCACTCCCATGTTGGTCCCCCACCCCAAAGCCAACATAACCCAACTTATGTCGAGGCTCCTCGAAGACCATCAAGATGTAAACCACACCGAGATAGATGAAAGATGAGGTAAACTAAAGAGGTATTCTCTAATCCAGCAACTTAAACTGGTCTATTCTAATGGAAAATAAAGTCAATATTGTAGTTTAAAGATGATGATTCACTGAGTGACACATCCAATTGACTGGAAACGTCGGAAATAAAACATTTCATCGTAATATTGTACACGTACCTGAAGACCTCTCTCTGAGGCAGCCAACCCTTATAAAGACTCACCCCTTCGTAACAGGAGTCACACGACCTCGTCTGGTCAAAGGCCTCAGAAGGGCAGTATTTTGTGTTAAGGGTGATATCCATCCAAAGGACGTTCCCTGACCCCATTACACAGTGGTAGATTATATGAAGTTGATGTCACAGATGCGTATGGCATGGATTTGGACAGAGTTACAGACGCGCATGGTACGGGATTGGACAGAGTTACATATATGTATGGTACAGGTTTGGACAGAGTTACATATGTGCATGGTACGTGTTTGGACAGAGTTACATATGTGCATGGTACGTGTTTGGACAGAGTTACATATGTGCATGGTACGGGTTTGGACAGAGTTACTGACGTGTATAGTACGGGATTGGACAGAGTTACTGACGTGTATGGTACGCGTATGGTATGGTCTTTGGACTGAGACCATTCATAGATTCTGAAAGGCAAAGATTATCCACAACTCATGTGTTGTTGTCTGGGATGTTGTTTTCTAAAGTGGGACAGACTTCGTCGTAGGATATGAATGACTTTTCGACTCTGTGTATATATGTATATATATATATATATATATATATATATATATATATATATATATATATATATATATATATATATATACAATCACCACTGGAAAATAATGACAACCAGTCAGTACTTTCGTTTATTACATACTTAGATGTAATAAGCGAAAGTTCTCACAGTTTATTATTTTCTTTCCAGTGGTGATTGTATATATACCTCGTCACTGTGAATTGAAGGTTCTGCATATATATATATATATATATATATATATATATATATATATATATATATATATATATATATATATATATATATATATATATATATATATATATATATATATATGAAGGTGATATCGCACTTCAGTACTTCATACAAGTACATTTAACATGTAATTTGTCTATACATGTGGCACGACATGTTTCGTGGAGACAATCCACCTCATCATCAGGTGCCAGTACTTAACAAAGTTATTTAAATCCCAACGTCACACTTGAGTCCCGCCGTCCAACACCAATCAGTACAGACCAACCACTGTCCGCTTTGTCTGGCAGTAACCGTTGTAAGGGAGAGTGATTAAGGTGGGTCACGTGGCGGGGGTTGACCTGGGTAGCTGGGTGTGTCTTGAACAACATTTTTATGTTTTCGTGTTTTGTCAATTCTCTCATAATGATTTGGTTAATGGTGGGATGGGCTTTGAAATTGCCTGGGGACAAATTAAAGTTCTAAGTGTTAGCAATTAAGACAGATTCAACGTCGTTGCGTGTGGCATAATCAGCAGAGGGGTATAAAACAACGGAATTTTCAAGATCTATGGCCAGGGTGATCATTTTCATGACAATGTTTAGCGATCGCATTTTTGTGGTCATCCCTGCGTACTGCATGACGGTGCCAATAACACCTCTCCGTTACAGTTTTACCTGTCTGGCCTATATGAATATATTTACATGCCTTGCATTTGACGGCGTAAACACTCCCAATTGTTGCATGATTTGGCCTACTGTTTATTAAGGTCTTACTGATGGTGTTATTGTACTGGAAACCAACATTACAAGCACTGTATTTTAGAACATGTCTTAGGTTGGCCACATTGGGAGAATAAGGCAACACTAAACACTAAACATTTTGTCTAAATATGAGGAAAGTCACATTTGGCGAGGCTGTATCACTGGGAGTGGTGTTATCAAAGAACTTCGCACCGTAAAGAAGTCTTCATTTTCCTGCTACCGATAGGCGCGCAGCCTTGGGCTGCACGAGCCTTTAGAGAGGTCATAGGTAACACCAGGACTCTTTTGTAGAAATTGATAAGATAATGAATAAAGTCTCGATGATATTCGAAGCTGTTTATGTCCAATGCTCCTCGTTGAAGGGTTTTAGCTTATCTCCCAAGTTAAGCTTTCGATATTTTGGTAAATACCTTTTTGATTTAAATCACGGAATTCTTGTATATGTAATGATTTTGTAACTATTATATTACGAGATGCCTTTGAAAAGCAGAGGGAAGAAGGTCTGATGGTCTATGACGAAGCAGAGAAAGACGATTATAACATTCTTAATAAATCTAGAAGGAGACAGGATGGTAAAGGAAAAGACTCCAACTTAACCACCACGATAGATGGAGACAGGATAGTAACCGAACAACTCCTCCCCACCCGCTGCGATAGATGGAGACAGGATCATAAAGCAGAGGGTTCGTGTGGTACAGAAGAATACTGATATGGGAATTCTATAGGAACGGACGAAAGAAAGACCCATATTAGCCTAATTTCAACTTAGTATATTCCGTGTGGAAGAATTTATTTGCTAAGCTGAAACAAATTAAGTGTATATTATAGTGTCATACTCAAAATAAAGACTTATATACAGATAATTTGTACCATTGAGGAGATGAAGACATCTCGTAGCAAGTTTATCTTTGGCTACAGTTGATTGTGAGGGGAAACTCGTGTCTACAGCATTAAATGGGAGTTGGATGGAATCCTGACTGTAACATGATGGTAATGTGTGTGTGTGTGTGTGTGTGTGCGTGTGTGTGTGTGTGTGTGTGTGTTTGTGTGTGTAGCTTGTACGTCTGGCATCGGTGTCTCTAGAGATGTCATCGTACAGCAAACTGTTTCCAGGGTTGTATTGGGTTTTTGTTTTATTTTCGTGGCCTTTTCGTTGTCTCTTTCGTAGCCTCCTTTCGCCGTCTGTCTGAAATACCCTCAAATACCCCCCCCCCCCCCCACTTCCCCTTTCTTGTGACAGTGGTTAAAACAAGTGGAAAAATCCTGTACTGAAAGGAAAACGGTCAAGAGGTATTTTGTACTAGTGGTAGTGACAGTGGCCAACCGTTTCCCCTTCATTGGTCGAGGAACTGGGAAACTGCCCCCCCTCCCCATCTTAAAGTGGTAGAGGAAGTGGGCAACACCCCTTCTATCCTAAGGTGGTAGAGGAAGTAACCAACTGTTTGGTGTTCCAGTGGTGGAGTCAGTGGGTAACAACCCCTTCGCCACAGTGGTAGAGGAAGTAGTCACTCTTCCCTTCCTAGTGGAAGAAAAGATTATATAATCCTCTATGCACCGTGCCACACGCGAATCATTCCCCCTTCCCCCTTCCTTCCCATCCCTCCCCTCTCCTTCCCGCCTCTCCCCTGCCTTCCCCCTTCCTTCCCATCCCTCCCCTCTCCTTCCCACCTCTCCCTTGCCTACCCCCACTCAGCAGTGCCAGTGAGAGGGCGGGTATGATCCCCCCACCCACCACTGTGCCACTCAAGGTGCCTAGCCTCTCCCCCAACGCCCCTCTCCCCCACAACAGTGCCAGTAAGAGGAAGCTAAAATTCCCTTCCTTCCCCCCATCGACAGTGCCAGTGAGAGCAGACATCCCCCCCCTCCACAGTCGACAGTGCCAGTGAGAGCAGACACCCCCCTCCACAGTCGACAGTGCCAGTGAGAGCAGATACCCCCCTCCACAGTCGACAGTGCCAGTGAGAGCAGATACCCCCCTCCAAAGTCGACAGTGCCAGTGAGAGCAGACACCCCCCTCTAAAGTCGACAGTGCCAGTGAGAGCAGACATCCCCCCTCTAAAGTCGACAGTGCCAGTGAGAGCAGACATCCCCCCCTCCAAAGTCGACAGTGCCAGTAAGAGCAGACATTCCCCCCTCCACAGTCGACAGTGCCAGTGAGAGCAGATACCCCCCTCCACAGTCGACAGTGCCAGTGAGAGCAGACACCCCCCCTCCACAGTCGACAGTGCCAGTGAGAGCAGATACCCCCCTCCACAGTCGACAGTGCCAGTGAGAGCAGACACCCCCTCCACAGTCGACAGTGCCAGTGAGAGCAGACACCCCCCCTCCACAGTCGACAGTGCCAGTGAGAACAGACCCCCCCTCCACAGTCGACAGTGCCAGTGAGAGCAGACACCCCCCTCCAAAGTCGACAGTGCCAGTGAGAGCAGACACCCCCTCCACAATCGACAGTGACAGTGGGAGCAGACACCCCCCCTCCACAGTCGACAGTGCCAAAGAGACTAGACATCCCCCCTCCACAGTCGACAGTGCCAATGAAAGCAGACACAACCCCCTCCAAAGTCGACAGTGCCAGTGAGAGCAGACACCCCCCCCCCCTCTAAAGTCGACAGTGCCAGTGAGAGCAGACATCCCCTCCACAGTCGACAGTGCCAGTGAGAGCAGATACCCCCCTCCACAGTCGACAGTACCAGTGAGAGCAGACACCCCTTCCACAGTCGACAGTGCCAGTGAGAGCAGACACCATCCCCCTCCACAGTCGACAGTGGCAGTGCCACGTCAACAATACCAGTGAAAACAGGCACCTTACCACCACCACCAACAGTGCCAATGAGAACGGGCACTTCTCTCTCTCCTTCCCCCTCCACTCCCATCCCTCTCACCGTTGAGAGCGTGGCAGTGAGAGCAGGCAACACACCCCCCCTCTCCCCCATACCACCAACACCTGTAGACAAAAGTAGACGGGGTAAGTCGCCAGAGCGGAAGGTAAGAAGCGGGCGAGCCTTCCGCAACAATTCTCGAGCGAAAACAATTCTCTCCGGGCGGCGTGTCGTGTAAATACGTGCAGCGGAGGAGCTTTGTCCCGCCCCAAGCGGTGGGTAGTTAAGTGTTTTTGTCACCCCACCCACGCCAGCCCTCCATTCACCCCCTTAGATATGAATGGAGCGAGAGTACAAACAAGGGAAGTCTGATGAATGGCACAGGGAGGGATGCCGGGAGGCCCAGACGTGTAGTGCAGGTGATGATAGTGATGATAGTGATGATAATGATGATAGTGATGATAGTGATGATAGTGATGATAGTGATGATGATGATGATAGTGATGATAGTGATGATAGTGATGATAGTGGTGATAGTGATGATAATGATGATAGTGATGTGAGTGATGATAATGATGATAATGATGATAGTGATGATAATGATGATAGTGATGATAATGATGATGGTGTGATAATGATGATAGTGATGATAGTAATGATAGCGATGATTCGTGGTGATTAGGTCATTGGTGGTGATAATGGTGGTGGAGGTGATTGGGTAATTGTTGGTGAAGGATGTTGTAGGTGTTGGTGGAGTAGGTGCAGATGGAGTAGGTGCAGGTGGTGAAGGAGTAGGTGGTGTAGGTGCAGGTGGTGAAGGAGTAGGCGGTGTCGGTGCAGGTGGTGTAGGTGCAGGTGGTGTAGGTGCAGGT
>NC_092280.1:8048800-8118800 GCF_036320965.1 Panulirus ornatus | reverse complement strand
AATAAAGTGCGTAAGGCAAGAGAACAAATGGGAACATTGGTGAAGGGGGCAAATGGGGAGGTAATAACAAGTAGTGGTGATGTGAGAAGGAGATAAGTGAGTATTCTGAAGGTCTGTTGAATGTGTTAGATGATAGAGTGGCAGATATAGGGTGTTTTGGTCGAGGTGGTGTGCAAAGTGAGAGGGTTAGGGAGAATGATTTGGTAAACAGAGAAGAGATAGTAAAAGCTTTGCGGAAGATGAAAGCTGGCAAGGCAGCGGGTTTGGATGGTATTGCAGTGGAATTTAGTTAAAAAGGGGGTGACTGTATTGTTGACTGGTTGGTAAGGATGTTTAATGTATGCATGACTCATGGTGAGGTGCCTGCAGATTGGCGGAAGGCAAAGGGGATAAAGGTGAATGCTCAAATTACAGAGGTGTAAGTTTGTTGAGTATCCCCGGGAAATTATATGGGAGGGTATTGATTGCGAGGGTGAAAGCATCTACAGAGGATCAGATTGGGGAAGAGCAGTATGGTTTCAGAAGTGGTAGAGGATGTGTGGATCAGGTGTTTGCTTTGAAGAATGTATGTAAGAAATACTTAGAAAAGCAAATGAATTTGTATGTAGCATTTATGGATCTGGAGAAGGCATATAGAGATGCTCTGTGGAAGGTATGAAGAATATATGGTGCGGGAGGAAAGTTGCTAGAAGCAGTGAAAAAGTTTTTATCGAGGATGTAAAGCATGTGTACGAGTAGGAAGAGGGGAAAGTGATTGGTTCTCAGTGAATGCTGGTTTGCGGCAGGGGTGCGTGATGTCTCCATGGTTGTTTAATTTGTTTATGGATGGGGTTGTTAGGGAGGTGAATACAAGAGTTCTGGTGAGAAGGGCAAGTATGCAGTCTGTTGTGGATGAAAGGGCTTGGGAAGTGAATCAGTTGTTTTTCGCTAATGATACAGCGCTGGTGGCTGATTCGGGTGAGAAACTGCAGAAGTTGGTAACTGAGTTTGGTAAAGTGTGAGAAAGAAGAAAGCTTAGAGTAAATGAGAATAAGAGCAAGGTTATTAGGTACAGTAGGGTTGAGGGACAAGTCAACTGGGAGGTAAGTTTGAATGGAGAAAAACTGGAGGGGTAGTGAAGTGTTTTAGATATCTGGGAGTGGATTTAGCAGCGGATGGAACCATGGAAGCGGAAGTGAGTCACAGGCTGAGGGAGGGGGCGAAAGTTCTAGGAGTGTTGAAAAATGTGTGGAAGTCGAGAACATTATCTCGGAAAGCAAAATTAGGTATGTTTGAAGGAATAGTGGTTCCAACAATGTTATATGGTTGCGAGGCGTTGGCTATGGATAGAGTTGTGCGGAGAAGGGTTAATGTGTTGAAAATGAGATGTTTGAGGACAGTATGTGGTGTGAGGTAGTTTGATCGAATAAGTAATGAAAGGGTAAGAGAGATGTTTGGTAATAAAATGAGTGTGGTTGAGAGAGCAGAAGAGGGTGTTTTGAAATGGTTTGGTCACATGGAGAGAATGAGTGAGGAAAGATTGACAAAGAGGATATATGTGTCAGAGGTGGAGGGAACGAGAAATGGGAGACCACATTGGGGGTGGAAAGATGGAGTGAAAAAGATTATGAGCGATCAGGGCTTGAACATGCAAGAGGGTGAAAGACGTGCAAGGAATAGAGTGAATTGGAACGATGTGGTATACCGGGGTCGACGTGCTGTCAATGGATTGAATCAGGGCATGTGAAGCGTCTGGGGTAAACCATGGCAAGTTTTGTTGGGCCTGGATGTGGAAAGGGAGCTGTGGTTTCGGTGCATTATACATGACAGCTACAGACTGAGTGTGAACGAACGTGGCCCTTGTTGTCTTTCCTAGCGCTATCTCGCGCGCATGCTGAGGGAGGGAGGTTGTCATTTCATGTGTGGCGAGATGGCGATTGGAATGAATAAAGGCAGCAAGTATGAATTATGTACGTGTGTATATATGTATATGTCTGTATATGTATATATATGTATACGTTGAAATGTATAGGTATGTATATGTGCGTGTGTGGATGTGTATATGGCTGGGTTGGGCCATTCTTTCGTCTGTTTCCTTGCGCTACCTAGCTAACGCGGGAGACAACGACAAAGTATAATATATATATATATATATATATATATATATATATATATATATATATATATATATATATATATATGATCACACATGTCCATGATGATAGCATAAAAATGAAATTGCACTTCAGTAGGAATTCATACAATTTCATTGAACGTAATTTTTCTATACATGTGGCACGACATCTTTTTTGTGGAGACAGTCCACCTCAACAGGTGCCAGTACTTAGTTATTCAAATCCCAGCATCACACTTGATTCCCGCCGTCCAACACCAATCTGTATAAACCAACCACTGTCTACTTTGTCTGGCCATAACCGTTGTAAGGGAGAGTGATCAAGGTGAGTCACGTGGCGGGGGTTGACCTGGGTAGCTGGGTGTGTCTTGAACAACTGTTTCTATGTTTTTGTGTTTACTAAGTCTCTCATAATGATTTGGGTAATGCTAGGATGGGCTTTAAAATTGTCTGGGGACAAATTAAAGTTCTTAGTGTTAGACATTAAGACGGATTCAATGACGTTACGTGTGTCATAATCAGCAGAGGGGTATAGAATAACGGGATTTTCAAGATCTATGGGATGATCATTTTCATGACAATGTTCAGCGATCGCATTTTTGTGGTCATCCCTGCGTACTGCATGACGGTGCCAATAACACCTCTCCGTTAGTTTTTCCTGACCGGCCTATATAAATATCTTTACATGTTTTGCATTTGACGGCGTAAACACTCCCAATTGTTGCACGGTTTGGCCTACTGTTCATCAAGGTCTTACTAATAGCGTTATTGTACTGGAAAGCAACATTACAAGAACTGGTTTTTTTTTTTTATAGAACATGTCCTAGATTAGCTATGTCTGGAGAATAGGGCAACACTAAACATTAGACTTATCCTTGATCGTCACATTTTTGTTACAAGAAGCATAAAATGTCTTCCTAGCTTTCCAGTAAGCTTTGTTCACAAACCAATTGGGATAATGTAATTGCCTAAAGATACGTCTTATATGACTACATTCTTTTCAGAAGTCTTTAGGATCACATATCCATGGTGCAACCGAAAGAAATTAAAAGTCCAGGCTGTCGAAATGAGAGGACAAAGACTAAGGAGAGAAGGTGTCTGAAAGGATGAGATGAGAAACATACCAAAATGAGATAAGAATATTATATCTGTGTCAGAGATAAGCGAACAGGCAAAGATGACATAGCCATGCACAAGGAATGGAAGGCGCGAGATATGCTAAGAAGAATTTGACGTCCAGCTGGACTTCCTGGGTTGTGATAAGGCTGAGGGCTCTGAAAACTGTCTAAGGAAATGAGGTAAGACGCTGGAAGATATTTGAAGAAAACACATGAGGGTAGGAACGAGTGGAGAAGATTGACTGACTGACTTAAAGAATGACAAATGTTGAGTCTACCTCGCGTCTGGTGGAAAGTCACCCTTGGTGAAGTTATAACATTGGAGTTCAATCTCGTTCAAGAACTTCTCACTCCAAAGTATTGATTTGTGCAGGTGTTCCCCGGGAAGTTTACTGTGCACCCCATGCTCATCCTGTGAGTGGTAGCTCAAAAGGATTGCAGGGGTCATAAAGGTTTTTTGTCAGACCAAAGTGGTCCCCTTCTTTCCCTGCTGCTGATTGTAGCGCGGTTTTGAAGCTGCAGAACCCCTGAAGACAGGGTCTTGGATTTATGTATAAATGATAATGATAATAATAATAATAATAATAATAATAATAATAATGATAATAATGATGATGATAACAACGTTGATGATAATGATAATAATAATAATAATAATGACAATAATAATAAAGATAATAATAATAATAATAATGGTAATAATAATAATAATAATGATATGATAATAATGATAATGATAATAATGATAGCTAATAATAATGATGATAATAATAATAATATTCATGATAATAATAATAATATTCATTCATTTCAAGCTAAAAGTTTGTTTCTAAATTGTTCTTACATTTTTCATATGTATATATATGTATGTGTGTGTGTGTGTGTGTATGTGCATATGTGTGTGTGTGTGTGTGTGTGTGTGTGTGTATATGTATATATATATGTATATTATCCCTGGGGATAGGGGTGAAAGAATACTTCCCACGTATTCCTCGCGTGTCGTAGAAAGCGACTAGAGGGGACGGGAGCGGGGGGCCGGAAATCCTCCCCTCCTTGTATTAACTTTCTAAAATGGGAAACAGAAGAAGGAGTCACGCGGGGAGTGATCATCCTCCTCGAAGGCTCAGAGTGGGGTGCCTAAATGTGTGTGGATGTAACCAAGATGTGAAAAAAGGAGAGATAGGTAGTATGTTTGAGGAAAGGAACCTGGATGTTTTGGCTCTGAGTGAAACGAAGCTCAAGGGTAAAGGGGAAGAGTGGTTTGGAAATGTCTGGGGAGTGAAGTCAGGGGTTAGTGAGAGGACAAGAGCAAGGGAAGGAGTAGCAATACTCCTGAAACAGGAGTTGTGGGAGTATGTGATAGAATGTAAGAAAGTAAATTCTCGATTAATATGGGTAAAATTGAAAGTTGATGGAGAGAGGTGGGTGATTATTGGTGCATATGCACCTGGGCATGAGAAGAAAGATCATGAGAGGCAAGTGTTTTGGGAGCAGCTAAATGAGTGTGTTAGCGGTTTTGATGCACGAGACCGGGTTATAGTGATGGGTGATTTGAATGCAAAGGTGAGTAATGTGGCAGTTGAGGGAATAATTGGTATGCATGGGGTGTTCAGTGTTGTAAATGGAAATGGTGAAGAGCTTGTAGATTTATGTGCTGAAAAAGGACTGATGATTGGGAATACCTGGTTTAAAAAGCGAGATATACATAAGTATACTTATGTAAGTAGGAGAGATGGCCAGAGAGCGTTATTGGATTACGTGTTAATTGACAGGCGTGCGAAAGAGAGACTTTTGGATGTTAATGTGCTGAGAGGTGCAACTGGAGGGATGTCTGATCATTATCTTGTGGAGGCTAAGGTGAAGATTTGTATGGGTTTTCAGAAAAGAGGAGTGAATGTTGGGGTGAAGAAGGTGGTGAGAGTAAGTGAGCTTGGGAAGGAGACCTGTGTGGGGAAGTACCAGGAGAGACTGTGTACAGAATGGAAAAAGGTGAGAACAATGGAAGTAAGGGGAGTCGGGGAGGAATGGGATGTATTTAGGGAATCAGTGATGGATTGCGCAAAAGATGCTTGTGGCATGAGAAGAGTGGGAGGTGGGCTGTTTAGAAAGGGTAGTGTGTGGTGGGATGAAGAAGTAAGAGTATTAGTGAAAGAGAAGAGAGAGGCATTTGGACGATTTTTGCAGGGAAAAAATGAAATTGAGTGGGAGAAGTATAAAAGAAAGAGACAGGAGGTCAAGAGAAAGGTGCAAGAGGTGAAAAAAAGGGCAAATGAGAGTTGGGGTGAGAGACTATCAGTAAATTTTAGGGAGAATAAAAAGATGTTCTGGAAGGAGGTAAATAGGGTGCGTAAGACAAGGGAGCAAATGGGAACTTCAGTGAAGGGCGTAAATGGGGAGGTGATAACAAGTAGCGGTGATGTGAGAAGGAGATGGAATGAGTATTTTGAAGGTTTGTTGAATGTGTCTGATGACAGAGTGGCAGATATAGGGTGTTTTGGTCGAGGTGGTGTGCAAAGTGAGAGGGTTAGGGAAAATGATTTGGTAAACAGAGAAGAGGTAGTAAAAGCTTTGCGGAAGATGAAAGCCGGCAAGGCAGCAGGTTTGGATGGTATTGCAGTGGAATTTATTAAGAAAGGGGGTGACTGTATTGTTGACTGGTTGGTAAGGTTATTTAATGTATGTATGACTCATGGTGAGGTGCCTGAGGATTGGCGGAATGCGTGCATAGTGCCATTGTACAAAGGCAAAGGGGATAAGAGTGAGTGCTCAAATTACAGAGGTATAAGTTTGTTGAGTATTCCTGGTAAATTATATGGGAGGGTATTGATTGAGAGGGTGAAGGCATGTACAGAGCATCAGATTGGGGAAGAGCAGTGCGGTTTCAGAAGTGGTAGAGGATGTGTGGATCAGGTGTTTGCTTTGAAGAATGTATGTGAGAAATACTTAGAAAAGCAAATGGATTTGTATGTAGCATTTATGGATCTGGAGAAGGCATATGATAGAGTTGATAGAGATGCTCTGTGGAAGGTATTAAGAATATATGGTGTGGGAGGCAAGTTGTTAGAAGCAGTGAAAAGTTTTTATCGAGGATGTAAGGCATGTGTACGTGTAGGAAGAGAGGAAAGTGATTGGTTCTCAGTGAATGTAGGTTTGCGGCAGGGGTGTGTGATGTCTCCATGGTTGTTTAATTTGTTTATGGATGGGGTTGTAAAGGAGGTAAATGCAAGAGTCCTGGAAAGAGGGGCAAGTATGAAGTCTGTTGGGGATGAGAGAGCTTGGGAAGTGAGTCAATTGTTGTTCGCTGATGATACAGCGCTGGTGGCTGATTCATGTGAGAAACTGCAGAAGCTGGTGACTGAGTTTGGTAAAGTGTGTGGAAGAAGAAAGTTGAGAGTAAATGTGAATAAGAGCAAGGTTATTAGGTACAGTAGGGGTGAGGGTCAAGTCAATTGGGAGGTGAGTTTGAATGGAGAAAAACTGGAGGAAGTGAAGTGCTTTAGATATCTGGGAGTGGATCTGTCAGCGGATGGAACCATGGAAGCGGAAGTGGATCATAGGGTGGGGGAGGGGGCGAAAATTTTGGGAGCCTTGAAAAATGTGTGGAAGTCGAGAACATTATCTCGGAAAGCAAAAATGGGTATGTTTGAGGGAATAGTGGTTCCAACAATGCTGTATGGTTGCGAGGCGTGGGCTATGGATAGAGATGTGCGCAGGAGGATGGATGTGCTGGAAATGAGATGTTTGAGGACAATGTGTGGTGTGAGGTGGTTTGATCGAGTAAGTAACGTAAGGGTAAGAGAGATGTGTGGAAATAAAAAGAGCGTGGTTGAGAGAGCAGAAGAGGGTGTTTTGAAATGGTTTGGGCACATGGAGAGAATGAGTGAGGAGAGATTGACCAAGAGGATATATGTGTCGGAGGTGGAGGGAACGAGGAGAAGAGGGAGACCAAATTGGAGGTGGAAAGATGGAGTGAAAAAGATTTTGTGTGATCGGGGCCTGAACATGCAGGAGGGTGAAAGGAGGGCAAGAAATAGAGTGAATTGGAGTCATGTGGTATATAGGGGTTGACGTGCTGTCAGTGGATTGAAGCAAGGCATGTGAAGCGTCTGGGGTAAACCATGGAAAGCTGTGTAGGTATGTATATTTGCGTGTGTGGACGTGTGTATGTACATGTGTATGGGGGGGGGGGGGTTGGGCCATTTCTTTCGTCTGTTTCCTTGCGCTACCTCGCAAACGCGGGAGACAGCGACAAAGTATAAAAAAAAAAAAAAAAAAAAAAAAAAATAATAATAATAATAATAATGATAATGATAATGATACTAATGATACTGCTACTACTACTGCTACTACCACTACTATTACGGCTACTACAACTACAAATGATATCAATAATGATAATAATGATGTAGAAAGAGTGAGCGAGAAATCACTTTCGGCGAAGCTGTCTCATTGTCTTCGGATGGAAGAAGCTTCATGCCGCAAATGAGGCTATCATTTCCCTGCTCCTGCGTGGAGCGCATTCTCAGAGGTGCAGGAACCCCATAATATGGGTCCTGGGGACATGTAATGATAATGACAATAAATACATGTGGATGTTTAATGTCAAGTATGTACACAAACACAGACAGTCTACTGAACCAATGAATCAAAAGAACCCGGGTTCGAGTCTCGGACACGATCGGTGGGCTCGCAGCCAACCCAGCTGTTCATTCCCTCCTTTTTTGGAGGGCTTGGTGATGAATGAGTACCTGGCGTAAGCTGGTGGGGGTGGGTGCGTATATGTGTGTGCGTATACATAAGATCAAGACACGGGACACATACACAGGGATAAGAAACGGGGCAACACAAGTGCTAAATTGCCCTCTCCGTAACATACAAATAGTGATCACATATAAAGGAATGCGATGGTCGCTCCCCACGGGCAAAAATAGGCAGTCACACGCACGCGCTCACATGTACGCAGGCACGCTCGCGCGCACACACGCACGTTCGCTTATTTAGGAGCAGCACGTCCATACACATAAGGGGTAAGGGAGGGGAGGGGGGCAAATCTAAGAGTGTAGAAGTGTCTTTTTCCCCGTACCGTGCAAAAGAGCGTGATTACACCGTCATCTCCTGCTGCGAGAGATCCCTCGTCCCCGAGTTGCAGTTCGGCACAAGAGTAACACCAGCCTGCCCCATCCCGACCATTGTGAAGATAATGAGTCATCAGTAGACTGCATAATGACCATCAACTTCGTAACTGCGAAGATTTTGTCCATGTCACATCCTAATCTCCAAAGTGCCCATCTCGTGTTTTTCGTTACATGTATCTCCTGTATATTTTCAGCCTTTAGCTACAGTAGTAGCAGCCATAGTAGTAGTAGTAGTAGCCATAGTAGTAGTAGTAGTAGTAGTAGTAGTAGTAGTAGTAGTAGTAGTAGTAGTCGTAGTAGCAGTAGTAGTAGTAGTCATAGTCGTAGTGGTAGTAGTAGTCATAGTCGTAGTAGTAGTAGTAGTAGTAGTAGTAGTAGTAGTAGTAGTAGTAGTAGCAGTAGTAGTAGTAGTAGTAATAGTAATAGTAGTAGTAGTAATAATAGTAGTAGTAGTGGTAATAATAGCAGTAGTAGAAGTAGTAATAGTAGTAGTAGTAATAGTAGTAGTAGTAGTAGCAGTAGTAGTAATAGTAGAAGTAGTGGTAGTAGCGGCAGAAATAGTAGTACCACTACCATTATACCTTCAGAAATACCCTCATAACACGCGAGTGTCAACTTCACCTTCACGTACAAGGACTACGAGATGTTTGAGAAGGCAAGCACAACACGCAGTCACCCAAAGGTAGAGGACTTTATAGTAGTCTGGTCCCCCATCCCCCCAACTTCAAGGGCCAATTAGAACTGCTGGAGAAGGTCTAGAGGAATGGAACACGAATATTACTAAACCTCTCATTGCGCCAGGTTAATTTAGTTACATCGTATGACCCAGTGATAGGTGTTACCGGACTCTGCCGGAGAATGAACAGTCACCGCTGGCAAGGCTCTTTCACGGAAACTACAAGTCTCGTCAAAGAATTTCTCTCTCCAAAGGAACCCACATTTCCCTACTCCTGGAAGTAGCACAGCCTTGGCTTGCAGGAGCCTCTGGAAAGATAGGCAGCACCAGGCGTGGGTCGTGGAGTAATCACTGACAGAATATAAGCAACAATTACATGTGCCTCACAGAAAGGAAGAAAAACATACAGATGCACTGACATATGAAGATCAGTGTTGCGACAATGACGAAATAAAAGATGGAATCAAAATTGCACAGAAGACAAAATAACCAAGTGATGATGATCAAAATAATACATATGATGGATATAATGAAAAGTAAATGTAACGAATAAGTGATAAATGTAACAATACGTATAGTATAACAATATAAAGATGTAATCAAATGATGATAAACGAATATGATAAGATAATCCAATGATAATCAAAATAAATGATAAGTTAATTCCATTTGAAGAAGAGGAACAGTTACATTTTGTTTAGTTTTCGTAACTGATAAGACATGACACCTTGAATTAGAAATTGTTTTTATTTCTTTTTCCAAATTATGTCTTCTCACAATGTACCTCACACCAGTGAATATGTCTCACTGTACTTCACGACAGTGAATATGTCTCACTGTACGTCACACCAGTGAATATGTCTCACTGTACCTCACGATAGTGAATATGTCTCACTGTACCTAACGACAGTGAGTATCTTTAACTAACTCACACCAGTGAATATGTCTCACTGCACTTCGCACTAGCAAATGTATCACTGCACCTCACACCAGTGAATATGTCTCACTGTACCTCACACCAGTGAATATGTCTCACTGTACCTCACAGCAGTGAATATGTCTCACTGTACCTCACAGCAGTGAATATGTCTTACTGTACCTCACGACAGTGAATATGTCTCACTGTACCTCACACCAGTGAATATGTCTCACTGTACCTCACACCAGTGAATATGTCTCACTGTACCTCACACCAGTGAATATGTCTCACTGTACCTCACACCAGTGAAAATGTCTCACTGTACCTCACACCAGTGAATATGTCTCACTGTACCTCACACAAGTGAATATGTCTAACTGTTCATAAACTCATGGACAGATCAAGAGACAGACGAACGTAAGAACAGGGAGACAGACAGACAGATAAACAGAACTATGGAAAAGGGAGACGCGAGCAGAGAGAGAGAGAGAGAGAGAGAGAGAGAGAGAGAGAGAGAGAGAGAGAGAGAGAGAGAGGAAGTCATTAACCAATTCGCGTGGACGAAGGTTTATTAATAAGGGTCGCGAAACTTGCCTTTTGCAAGCACGTTGTCCAGGTGGACGCGTGGGTGAAGAGGAGGATGATGGATGAGGCCTTGGATGATGGTGTAGGGGGAGAGGGTGGGGGGGGGAGAGAGGGGGAAAGGGAAGGGAGAGAGAGGTCGAGAGAGAGAGAGAGAGAGAGGGGGGGAGAGGAGGGGGGGTGTCAGTGTGAGAGATGGGGAGTCAACGAACCAGAAATCCGCGCCATGGGTTAAGCATTCTCACGTAGTTTAAACATGAAAATGCACCGTAGTGACGTCTCCTTTGAAATCTTTAACCCCTTTGTAGAGTATCGAATGTCTTACTAGCCAGTGGATCTCAACCGCCAGAGGCTATACTATGAGTGAAGAGTCACCTCTGACGAGGCTGTCACGGGGGGGGGGGGACAGTCTTGTCAAAAATAGAAAAGCACATTCTAAACGAGTCTACGTTTTCCTACTGCTGGAGGGTAGCACACACAGCTTTGGGCGGCAGAAGACTTTAGAAAGAGGTCTTAAGTAACACCTGGACTTTTCGAGGTGTTCCTTAAGACCTCTTTCTATATATATATATATATATATATATATATATATATATATATATATATATATATATATATAGTGCATATGGACGCACACTTCCATATAACATACAAACTCTAACAGCCAGGATCGAACCCGGGATCCCTGCGCGGTAGGCGGGAGCATTACTGCTAGGCTATGATCGTCCCTAATAGTAGTTCATACAATTATATTTAACATGTAAGTTTTCTATACATGTGACATGACGTGTTTCGTAGAGACAATCCACCTCATCATCAGGTGCCAGTACTTAACAAAGTTAAATCCCAACATCACACTTGAGTCCCGCCGTCCAACACCAATCTGTACAGACCAACCACTGTCCGCTTTGTCTGGCAGTAACCGTTGTAAGGGAGAGTGATTAAGGTGGGTCATGTGGCGGGGGTTGACCTGGGTAGCTGGGTGTGTCTTGAACAACTTTTTTGCTTTCGCATTTTGTCAATTCTCTCATAACGATTTGGTTAATGCTAGGATGGGCTTTAAAATTGTCTGGGGACAAATTAAAGTTCTTAGTGTTAGACATTAAGACGGATTCAATGACGTTGCGTGTGTCATAATCAGCAGAGGGGTATAGAATAACGGGATTTTCAAGATCTATGGGGTGATCATTTTCATGACAATGTTTAGCGATCGCATTTTTGTGGTCATCCCTGCGTACTGCATGACGGTGCCAATAATACCTTTCCGTTACAGTTTTACCTGTCTGGCCTATATGAATATATTTACATGCCTTGCATTTGACGGCGTAAACACTCCCAATTGTTGCATGATTTGGCCTACTATTCATTAAGGTCTTACTGATGGTGGTATTGTACTGGAAAGCAACATTACAAGCACTGTTGTTTAGAACATGTCTTAGATTAGCTAAGTTGGGAGAATAGGGCAACACAAAACATTTAGAATTATCCTTATTTGTCACACTTTTGTTACAAGAAGTATAAAATGTCTACCTAGCTTTCCAGTAAGCTTTGTTCACAAACCAATTGGGATAATATAACTGCCTAAAGATACGTTTCATATGACTACATTCGTTTACCAGGCCTATGGGATCACAGATCCGTAGTGCTCTTAAAAACATAGACGCAACTTTGGACATTTTCATAAAAGAATCATGTTCTGAGAAATAATGAATATATCTCTCAGAGCTGGAAGGCTTCATGTATAGAAAAATTACATGTTAGATATAATTGTATGAACTCCTACTGAAGTGCGATTTCACTTCTTTGCTATCATCACGGACAAGTGTGATCATCATATCTGTCTATCTTGTCAGGATACGCAAAGGATTCTGAAGTATCATAGATCCATGCCAATAAACATGAACCTTACGAGAATGAAAAATGAAGATAAAGAAAGATAAAGTAAATATATGATGATATCCCGGCTCATGCTTTACAGTGGAAGGTTTCAGCAGCCATGACCAGAGGTTTCGGTAGAAAACACCGAAGGGTTCCATGAGTCACGACTGGAGTTTCCGGTAGAAACCACAAGAAGTTTTCAGCAGACATGACAAGTTTTCAGCAGACATTACCAGGAGTTTCAGCAGAAAATATTAGGGATTTCAACGAATACACGTAAGAGTTTCAGGAGAAAAAGCAGTTGTAGTTTCAGCACGACTCAACCAGAGGTTTCAGCAGACACCACTATAAAAGATTCAAGAGAAACCATTAGAGGTTTCAACACAAATAGATGCTAATGAGTCTGAGAATCTTAATCATTCACTTTGTATACATATTTCTTCAAATCATACGACATCCTTAGTGATCTATCTAATTACATCTGTACTTCTAGTTTTAGAGTTAAGCTTCTTCCAGTCTCTCTCTCTCTCTCTCTCTCTCTCTCTCTCTCTCTCTCTCTCTCTCTCTCTCTCTCTCTCTCTCTCGACGAAGGAGGCATGAGGAATGAGCGAACGAGTTAACAGATATTTCGGTACAGTATCGTCACACAAGCATAGTCGACGAATACCCCATCTCCTTAAGACAGATTGATTAATGGTCTTCGTCCTGTAATTTTGTCAGATGAGTTAACGACTCTCACCCACCAGCCTCACTTCTCATGTATGAGTTGACGACTTCGCACCAGCCTCACTACTCATACACGAGCTGACGAGTGCCTTCTCTCGACACAGTTAATATATGAGTTGACTACGGCCCCTCACACATCCCTTCCCTCCCTCTCTCTCTTGTCATGTGTGAATTAATGCCCTCACCTATTCTAAAACTTGTTGCATATGAGTTGATTATTTTTGCCTCGTAATCCCTAATCCTCATCTTTTTTTATGAGATGGCTCCGTTCACAGCCCTCCCCACTGCTGATGTGTGAGTGGACTGATATATTCACCAGTGCCACATCCTCACAATGCACCAAGGTCTCCAGATATACGAAAAAATGGTGTCGTATCTTCTTTCTCCTTTTATACCTCTGGATTTACATCTACGTCCGCCATGGACACCTTCCTGACGAAGTGTAGCCCTTCAGACGAGCGACCACTCCTCCGTCAGGAGACATCTCTCCCTGGGGATCGCCACATGACATCTGAGGACTTCTGACCAGTACCCTCGTGACGATGGTGACATCTGTACGACCTGCATTTCTCTCTACTTCTGTCATCACTCCGGCACACAAGCCATCTCTCCTGATGGTGGTGGTACCTTCCTGACGAAGATGATCATCCAACACCGCCAAATCCTCCTCGTCTTTCCCCCTGTTATTCCCGCCTGTTCTCTGACCTCCACCCTCTTTGCTCACGATCCATCTCGCCCTGGAGAGTGAGCACTGTGGGGTGCTCACATCCGTCTGATTATTATGAAACACGAGATGTTTTTCACGGCCACCTCGCCTACAGCAGGAGTGGGGTGAGTAAAGGGCGGACGGCAACGTCCATACCTGTGTGCCAAGGGATGATCGACGCTGAGCTTCGAGGATCTATGGCAAGAGGAAGGGCTATGACAGGGAGTCCTCGCTGTCGGCCCTCCAACTGGTATGAAAAATAAAAAACCCTCCCAATGGATGTGGAAAAAATTATCTACACATTTTTCTTATATTTGGGTTGCGGGAGTGGGGGAAGTGTCAACAGCTTTGATACAGGTTTAACTGTCGTCTCCAGCTGGAGGTCTTATAGTCTTTTTCTTATTCTATGTTTAAGGTTTGACGAGACTATGGCCACAGCTGTGGGCATTGGTCAGGTCCTTCTCCCTTCCTGAATGATACCTTGACAACAATAATGCCAAGGTAACTAATAAGAGCTCAGAGGTGTCGTCTGTCTAAAAGTAAAAAGGAAAAAGTGAAAAAAAATATTTTGGCTTATTCTTTCCTTGTGGGATGGTCCTTTCGTTATTCATTTGCTGCCAAAAATTTGTACAGATACGTATTTGTTACGTAGATGCACAGACCATACAGACCCAAGGTCCAAGCGAGGTGGTCTGGCCTCAACACTGCTTAAGCAAAGGCCCTCCCCCCCCCTCCCCCCACACCCTCCATTCCTCCGACAACACGCCGGACGGAAAACAGGTGGAAAAAAAATACCTTGCAGGATGAATATGCCTGAAGGAAATTTTGTAGGAAAGTTATAAAGTAGAATGAACATGACTATGTCATGCATCCCATCACCTAACGACATGCAACCTTTCAATTTTTGTTATAAAGACAATGCTAAGCATTAACCAGAGCTCCAGCCTCTCGACTTATCATGACTGTATCATACCTGATGTTGAGGAATGATACAGCGGAATGATACAGTAACTCTTACTTACTCTCTCAAAGCAGGTGGCATGGGTTGTTATTCGTATGATACCACAACATGGCCAGGGAGACAGCAGTGGCTGAGAAGGCATCATGGTATACCACTGTGTTATGCTGAGTGAGTAAATGAATTATTCAATCCCGGAGAGTGACAAGTGATGGCCAAACCTAATCTTGAAGATAGTATGAGTAGTGCATGGAACAACATTTTTCTGGGAGCTTATTCCACGTATCAGTAATGTCGTTAGTAAAGAAAAATAAACCTAAGATGCAATAAAGATTTACCTGATCTTTCCACTGTTTTGCATCATTATCTTCCCTTTATTATATGGTTTCCGTCCATCAGTTTTTATCGATACATTCATTGTTCATTTGAATTCTCAACTTAATTTCAGGTTACCATCTTTATTCATCCTGTTTTAAAGGTTTTGGTGACTATCTTTCTAGATTTTGATTCCTTTAAGTCGTCGATTTTCGAATGAATGACTAAAATTGCTTTATATTTCAACTTTTCTTGTTCTTCTTTCTCGTAAAACACTATCTTCCAACTTTATTGTCTCATTTTTTCATATTTTTCTTTATGTATTTCTGATTCTTGTAACTCTCTGAAAAATCTCTTATTTTTGTCTCCACTTTTATCAAGATATCTTCTCTCCATGGTTTCCGATATTCTTCGTTCTATTCATATTCATCTCGATCAGTCTATTCTTGTGTTACGTTCTGTCATTTCCCATCTTTTTCGTCTGTTCCATTCCAAATAGTATCGTCTTTTCAATCTTGACTGCATTTTGGGTTAACTGATTTATTGGGTTTTCCTTTACTTGTCTTATTTCTTTGACCCATTCCTTCGGCTGTTCCATCATCAACCTTTTTCTTTTATTTCCTCCATGACTTTTCTTGTTATTTTGTCTTTGCTTCCGGGCGTGTGTGTTTGTTGCTTCCATCCTTCTTTTCCAATATTTTCTCCTCCCTCCTGGCTAGTCTATTACATCTCTTCTCCTTCCTCCTCCTCCTCCTCCTCCTCCTCTTCTTCTTCTTCTTCTTCTTTTCCTTTTTCTTCCTATTTTCTTCTCCCCATTCTTCTTCTTCTTCTTCTTCTTCTTCTTCTCCTTCTTCTTCTTCTTCTTCTTCTTCTTCTTCTCCTCCTCCTTCTTCTTCTTCTCCTCTTTCTTCTTCTTCTTCTCCTCCCTCTTCTCCTCCTCCTTCTTCTTCTTCTTCTCCTCTTCCTTCTTCTTCTTCTTCTCCTTCTTCTTCTTCTTCTTCTTCTTCTTCTCCTTCTTCTCCTCCTCCTCCTCCTCCTTCTTCTTCTTCTTCTTCTTCTTCTTCTTCTTCTTCCTCTTCTTATTCTTCTTCTTCTCCTTCTGCATGATGATAATGGTGTTGTTGTTGTCTTTCTTTAGCGATCGTACTGTTGTTGTCTATTGTATTATAATGCATTCTTCTCTAAACCCTCCCCCATCCCCCCCCCCTCCTCCTCGTACAGCTTATTAAGCGTAAATACACAGTGACTAAGAAATACGCACAGACGCACCCATGTGCGTAACGGATGCAACCATGTGCGGAAAGATCAAAAGAAATGGTATGATAAGTGCGCACATGATGTACGACACACACACACACACACACACACACACACACACACACACACACATCTATACTTATGTACGTATCTTTTTTTTCGTACACAGAAACGTGTGGCCATGATTGCATGTTCAGCTGGGGTATCGAAAAAGGAATTTTTCATGACACTTCTTACCATTCTTCATTACTTACGTGACTGATGCTATAATGATGCGTATTCATACTACAGTGAATGACACTGTATATCGTATGTATGACTTCGTATATATGACTTACGAGGAGCATCGTGTTAGCTACTGTTGAATCATACATTGTACAGTAACTGTAGGATTAAGTTCCCATACACTTTGATGATTACAGTCGAGTTGTATTTCTTATACTCGGTGATCACTGTAGATTAAGTCTATAGTAATCAGTAATCACTGTAGATCAAGTCTATAGTAATCCGTAATCACTGTAGGATCAAGTCCTTTGTATCCTAAAATCACTGTAGAATCATGGCCATTTTTGGACTACATAATGACTGTTAGATCGTGTTCCTTGTACCCCAATCTCACTGTAGAATAATGCCCACTTTACCCCCCAAAATCACTGTAGAATCATGCCCAATTTACCCCCCAAAATCACTGTAGCATCATGCCCACTTTACCTCCTAAAATCACTGTAGAATAATGCCCACTTTACCCCCTAAAATCACTGTAGAATAATGCCCACTTTACCCCCGAAAATCACTGTAGAATCATACCCACTTTACCCCCCAAAAGCACTGTGGAATCATGTTCCTTTACCCCCAAAATCACTGTAGCATCATGCTCACTTTACCTCCTAAAATCACAGTAGAATAATGCCCACTTTACCCCCTAAAATCACTGTAGAATAATGCCTCCTTTACCCCCTTATCACTGTAGAATCATGTCCACTTTACCCCCCAAAATCACTGTAGAATCATGCCCCCTTTACCCCCCAAAATCACTATAGAACCATGTCCCTTTTACCCCCCATGAATAGAATCGCGTGCTGTGTACCCCACAAAATTACAACGGAGTCGTATCCATTGTGCCCCCATACAGGAGGTAGCGCCATGCACCATTCACCTCGCCAGACCACTGTAACGCCACGTAGCCTGTAATCATCCCCTGTACTGACGTATCCTAACCACACCATAAGGGCACGTTCAACACTTGTTATCTCCGGCTCCTCTACCACCGTTAAACATATACATGCCAACAGTACACTACTTGAGGGGCGTTCATTTTGCACCCTCCACTCGTTTTTTATTCATAAGCTCTCCCTTCTCTTGTTTTTTTTTCTGTTCTCCCTTCACGTCCCTACACCTTTTTTTATTTATTTTTTTTCTTTCAGACGTATCATCAAGCGTGACGGGGTAGCTGAGCGGCCTCATAAATCCCAGAGAGTTGTCTCGTCCATCATAATGATAATGATAATGATAATGATAATGATAATGATAATAATAATGATAATAATAATGATAATAATAATGATAATAATAATGATAATGATAATGATAATGATAATGATAATGATAATAATAATGATAATAATAATGATAATAATAATGATAATAATAATGATAATAATAATGATAATAATAATGATAATAATAATGATAATAATAATGATAATAATAATGATAATAATAATGATAATAATAATGATAATAATAATGATAATGATAATGATAATAATAATGATAATAATAATGATAATAATAATGATAATAATAATGATAATAATAATGATAATAATAATGATAATAATAATGATAATAATAATGATAATAATAATGATAATAATAATGATAATAATAATGATAATAATAATGATAATAATAATGATAATAATAATGATAATGATAATGATAATGATAATGATAATGATAATGATAATGATAATGATAATGATAATAATAATGATAATAATAATGATAATAATAATGATAATAATAATGATAATAATAATGATAATAATAATGATAATAATAATGATAATAATAATGATAATAATAATGATAATAATAATGATAATAATAATGATAATGATAATGATAATGATAATGATAATGATAATGATAATGATAATGATAATGATAATGATAATGATAATGATAATGATAATGATAATGATAATGATAATGATAATAATAATGATAATAATAATGATAATGATAATGATAATGATAATGATAATGATAATGATAATGATAATGATAATGATAATGATAATGATAATGATAATGATAATGATAATGATAATGATAATGATAATGATAATGATAATGATAATGATAATGATAATGATAATGATAATAATAATGATAATAATAATGATAATGATAATGATAATGATAATGATAATGATAATGATAATGATAATGATAATGATAATGATAATGATAATGATAATAATAATGATAATAATAATGATAATAATAATGATAATAATAATGATAATAATAATGATAATAATAATGATAATGATAATGATAATGATAATGATAATGATAATGATAATGATAATGATAATGATAATGATAATGATAATGATAATGATAATGATAATGATAATGATAATGATAATGATAATGATAATGATAATGATAATGATAATGATAATGATAATGATAATGATAATGATAATGATAATGATAATGATAATGATAATGATAATGATAATGATAATGATAATGATAATGATAATGATAATGATAATGATAATGATAATGATAATGATAATGATAATGATAATGATAATGATAATGATAATGATAATGATAATGATAATGATAATGATAATGATAATGATAATGATAATGATAATGATAATGATAATGATAATGATAATGATAATGATAATGATAATGATAATGATAATGATAATGATAATGATAATGATAATGATAATGATAATGATAATGATAATGATAATGATAATGATAATGATAATGATAATGATAATGATAATGATAATGATAATGATAATGATAATGATAATGATAATGATAATGATAATGATAATGATAATGATAATGATAATGATAATGATAATGATAATGATAATGATAATAATAATGATAATAATAATGATAATGATAATGATAATGATAATAATAATGATAATAATAATGATAATAATAATGATAATAATAATGATAATGATAATGATAATAATAATGATAATAATAATGATAATAATAATGATAATAATAATGATAATAATAATGATAATAATAATGATAATAATAATGATAATAATAATGATAATAATAATGATAATAATAATGATAATAATAATGATAATAATAATGATAATAATAATGATAATAATAATGATAATAATAATGATAATAATAATGATAATAATAATGATAATAATAATGATAATAATAATGATAATAATAATGATAATAATAATGATAATAATAATGATAATAATAATGATAATAATAATGATAATAATAATGATAATAATAATGATAATAATAATGATAATAATAATGATAATAATAATGATAATAATAATGATAATAATAATGATAATAATAATGATAATAATAATGATAATAATAATGATAATAATAATGATAATAATAATGATAATAATAATGATAATAATAATGATAATAATAATGATAATAATAATGATAATAATAATGATAATAATAATGATAATAATAATGATAATAATAATGATAATAATAATGATAATAATAATGATAATAATAATGATAATAATAATGATAATAATAATGATAATAATAATGATAATAATAATGATAATAATAATGATAATAATAATGATAATAATAATGATAATAATAATGATAATAATAATGATAATAATAATGATAATAATAATGATAATAATAATGATAATAATAATGATAATAATAATGATAATAATAATGATAATAATAATGATAATAATAATGATAATAATAATGATAATGATAATGATAATAATAATGATAATAATAATGATAATAATAATGATAATAATAATGATAATAATAATGATAATAATAATGATAATAATAATGATAATAATAATGATAATAATAATGATAATAATAATGATAATAATAATGATAATAATAATGATAATAATAATGATAATAATAATGATAATAATAATGATAATAATAATGATAATAATAATGATAATAATAATGATAATAATAATGATAATAATAATGATAATAATAATGATAATAATAATGATAATAATAATGATAATAATAATGATAATAATAATGATAATAATAATGATAATAATAATGATAATAATAATGATAATAATAATGATAATAATAATGATAATAATAATGATAATAATAATGATAATAATAATGATAATAATAATGATAATAATAATGATAATAATAATGATAATAATAATGATAATAATAATGATAATAATAATGATAATAATAATGATAATAATAATGATAATAATAATGATAATAATAATGATAATAATAATGATAATAATAATGATAATGATAATGATAATGATAATAATAATGATAATAATAATGATAATAATAATGATAATAATAATGATAATAATAATGATAATAATAATGATAATAATAATGATAATAATAATGATAATAATAATGATAATAATAATGATAATAATAATGATAATAATAATGATAATAATAATGATAATAATAATGATAATAATAATGATAATAATAATGATAATAATAATGATAATAATAATGATAATAATAATGATAATAATAATGATAATAACAATGATAATAATAATAATGATAATGATAATGATAATGATAAAAATAATAATGATAATGATAATAATAATGATAATAATAATGATAATAATAATGATAATAATAATGATAATAATAATGATAATAATAATGATAATAATAATGATAATAATAATGATAATAATAATGATAATAATAATGATAATAATACTAATGATAATGATAATGATAATAATAATGATAATAATATTAATAATGATAGTCATAATGATATTAATAAGAATGATAATAATAATGATAATAATAATAATGCCGATAATAATGATAATGATAATAATAGTAATAATGATGATAATAATTATAATGATAATAATAATAATAACGATAGTAATAGACAGAAATAATTATGTGTTAGAGAAATCATCCACATTTATGTCTAATTTCAAAATAGTTATTTAGATCAATTAGACACTAAAATCCAGATGTTACAATATCATTTCTCTGCTGATATTATTATAAGTTTTTATCAGAAATTAAAGAAAATAATCCGGTTTTCTTAAGTGATAAAGATTAAGTGTATAAAGTAAGGAAAGGAAATATGAGTTATTGTAGATAAAAAGGAAGAAAAGATGAAAGAAAAGGAACAAAGAGAAATAAAGAAATTGAGTAAATTTTAATTAGGAGAAGAAGAACATAGAAGGACACGAAAAAAAATAGGAAGGAAGGAAGGAAAGAAGATGATAAGGGAAAAGGAAGGAAGGAAGGAAGGAAGGAAGATGATAAGGGAAAAGGAAGGAAGGAAGGAAGGAAGGAAGATGATAAGGGAGAAGGATGAGAAAATGGCAAAGAAAATGTTATAATCACAGGTCACGTGAGAGCTGATCATTGTAATACATGCCTTATCTATAGTGGTCTATTGTCTGATCGTTTAATGTGTGTGTGTGTGTGTGTGTGTGTGTGTGTGTGTGTGTTGTGTGTGTGTGTGTGTGTGTTGTGTGTGTGTGTGTGTACTGTGTGTGTGTGTGTGTTGTGTGTGTGTGTGTGTGTGTGTGTACTGTGTGTGTGTGTGTGTGTGTGTGTGTACTCTGTGTGTGTGTGTGTTCTCCCTCACATGTGCGTCTGTGTATACATACGTATCAGTGCGTTTGTGCAGAAGAAAAATCATTCATTCTTTCACGGTATGAAAAAAAAGAAATAAGAATATTAGAGATGTATTAATATGACCCTTTTATCCCTGGGGATAGGGGAGAAAGAATACTTCCCACGTATTCCCTGCGTGTCGTAGAAGGCGACTAAAAGGGGAGGGAGCGGGGGCTGGAAATCCTCCCCTCTCGTTTTTTTTTTTTTTTTTTCCCAAAGAAGGAACAGAGAAGGGGGCCAGGTGAGGATTTTCCCTCAAAGGCCCAGTCCTCTGTTCTTAACGCTACCTCGCTAACGCGGGAAATGGCGAATAGTATGAAAGAATATATGACCGCTACATTTCTACGTGGTCTTTTAATCAAACGACCATCTCGTTACAACGGCTAGTTACCCATAACAATCGGTTGTTCATAATGGCCACTGACCTCGAACAGCCACCTGGTTATTAAGGCTGATTAGCTACAAAGATCACCTGCTAGCAAAGACCGACCATCTAAAGCGGACACATGTTTATAGAGGCAATCGGAAGCGGCCACCTCCTCACATCGGTCACCTTTGTATAACGATGACCTTCCTGTAACGACCACCTGCTTACAGTGGTCGCTGGATATCCCAACCAACTGGTTAATGCAACCGCCTACACAAAGCAACTACCTGTACAGTTAAAATATCACCCTGTTTATAGCGACCACACATCTATTTCGAACATAAAACTCTAAAAAGGTTTTCATAGAGCAGTCACCTGCCTAGAAAGGCCACCCAGCTATACCAGGCATTTAACTACATCAGCCACCTCTTTATAGTGATTCCCTCACTTCAGCGGACAACTAGATATAGTGACTATCAATTGCAGGCACTCAGCTACAACGGCCAATGATTGCGAACGGTCACCCATCAAATGAATCAACCTGATTATAACGAGTACCTGCTTAGAACAGCAACATGACTGCAGCTGTTCACCTCTCTACAGCGACCACCTCTCTGTTCAAGCCACCTTTGAGATAACCACTCGTATGTAAAGACTAGTTCATACGCAATAAGACCGGCGACTACGCAGAAGACTGGCTACTACGCAAAAGACCTGATAATACGCTTGATAAAAAGGAGTTATGAAAGAATTTCTTTTTTTGAACAAATTACCTTGTCTTGTGCAGGAACTCTCTCTCTCTCTCTCTCTCTCTCTCTCTCTCTCTCTCATCAGAACTGTTTCATTAAGTCTGGCTTGATCTACCATATCTCTGTGTATGTCGCCGATTATCATTTTCTTTTTCGTCTTATTTTCATTGGCCATCGCTTTTCATTTTCTTGTAAAGTTTAGTCCATTTTCTGTTATTGTTGTTGCTTATTCTAAATACACAATGTAATAAGCCTCAGTATAATAACAGGTATAAGATATCATGAGCTTCAGAATAACATCAGGAACACAATATCATCAGCTTCAGAATGACCAGCAACACAATATCATTAGCCTCAGAATGACCAGCAACACAATATCATTAGCCTTAGAATGACCAGCAACACAATATCATTAGCCTTAGAATGACCAGAAACACAATATCATTAGCCTCAGAATGACCAGCAACACAATATCATTAGCCTCAGAATGACCAGCAACACAATATCATTGGCTTCAGAATGACACCAGCAACACAATACCATCAGCTTCAGAATGACCAGCAACACAATATTATCATCTTCAGACTGTCATCAGAAACACAATACCACCAGGTCTAGAATACAATTATAAACGCAGTATTACCTACTGGAACAAGCCTTGAAACCATCAAAATATTGGCTTTTCAAGTAGGTGGGCGTAAGGGCGACTCAGTCATTTGAACAACTCCCTCTTTATGTCATATTCCTTATCGTGTCCTGCTTTTATTGATGGTTTAGATCAATAGTGTGTGTTCTGCTTATCATTATTACCTCCAGTGTATTGATTGTTGTGTAAATGATGTAATCATAACGAGCCACGGATGAAAGGCAAAGTAGTTTAGTAAACAATGAAGGAAGACAAGTGAGGGCCCCGAAGCGTCGTCTGACTCTTATCGTATGTTCCACAGTGTGGTAATGAGAGACATTAACTGGCGTCAGTGTGGGTTAGCACCCGTCCAGGGCTCCTACGCACATAACCCATAGTGGATCTTTTACGATGAAGTGACAAGACTGGACTGCAAGCTGACATTCTAAACTTGACGCCAACTGAAGAGCTCTTACCTCATTCAGTTGTTCTCATGACATAGTAAAATCTCTTTTTCGCTTCATTTTAAAACATTTTGAAGATACGAAAATTGCCATAATAATTCAAAGTCGATGATGAAATCCAGGTAAAAAGATAGATAACAAGTGTAATTCAAAAGATGCGTAATTTAAAACCTCGTCTGTCTGTTCAATCACGAACGCAGATCACGTCAACAAACGTGTCGTTGTTGCCTGGCGTACGATACCTGCCCGACACGCTTCTCAACTCACTCCTTCTCTCTATCTACCTCTCTGTGAGAGCCTTTATACCAGCCAGTCGGCTTATTTGATAACATTAAATCTTCAAGTCATTAACGTCAAGCGATTATAGAATTAAAGGATATCAAATTACACTCTCTGACAGTCGGGTGCAATTATCATACCGTAAGAAAGGTACGCGAGGTCTTAATTTAATTATTCTAACCGATCATTATTGGATAAAAAAGATAACAGATCTATCTCTCTTCGTACGCAGTCTTGTTCATCATCTTCTAATTAATCTGTCGTCACAGGATCAGTATATCTTGGGTGGTCGACCTTCCATTTTTTTCGTAGGAGATCGCGAAGTAGGAAGTCTTCGAATATATTTTTTTCTTTCAGGGTATGATGCTCAAGTTAAACTATTGAGCATGACGGGAAGAGCTTTGAACAGGGCGGTACAAGCCTTGAGTACGACAGTCCAATCCTTGAATATACGATGGTCCAATCCTTGAGTACGACAGTCCAATCCTTGAATATACGATGGTCCAATCCTTGAGTACGACAGTCCAATCCTTGAATATACGATGGTCCAATCCTTGAGGACGACTGTCCAAGGATTGAGTACGACGGTAGTCCAAAACTGATCCTTGAATCACGTAATGATGACACAAAAGACGGTGGCCTGGTACACATACTGAGGCCAGTGTATGAAAAGAGGTTTGGATCAGCATTACTTCTGCAGCTCCGCGTGATCCTAATGTCTTCATTTAAAGAAAGGCATTTTTCTTTGGTTCTCATACGAATACAATAGAATTTAAACGGTAACAGACCACTGGATCCTAAAGAGACAATTTGTTTCAGTGGAAGAGAACAGAAACGCATGAGTTTATGTGGGAGGATTAGGAAGATATCCAGATTGTTCAAATTAGTGCACGCGGGAACTTATCGTATAGGTAAGTTGGTTTAAACTATGTCAGTCGTGGATTTGAAGCGCAATCTTTATTCAGATTCCTGCACTATGGTATAAAATCATAATATATATATATATATATATATATATATATATATATATATATATATATATATATATATATATATATATATATATATATATATGAAGATGAAATCGCACTTCAGTAGTTCATACAATTTCATTTAACACGTAATTTTTCTATACATGTGGCAGGACATGTTTCGTGGAGACAATCCACCTCATCATCAGGTGCCAGTACTTAACAAATTTATTTAAATCCCAACATCACACTTGAGTCCCGCCGTCCAACACCAATCTGTACAGACCAACCACTGTCTGCTTTGTCTGGCCATAATCGTTGTAAGGGAGAGTGATTAAGGGGGGTCACGTGGCGGGTGTTGACCTGGGTAGCTGGGTGTGTCTTGAACAACTTTTATATTTTCGTGTTTTGTCAATTCTCTCATAATGAGTTGGTTAATTCTAGGATGGGCTTTGAGATTGCCTGGGGACAAATTAAAGTTCTTAGTATTAGCAATGAAGACAGATTCAATGACGTTACGTGTGGCATAATCAGCAGAGGGGTATAGAATAACGGGATTTTCAAGATCTATGGCCAGGGTGATCATTTTCATGACAATGTTTAGCGATCGCATTTTTGTGGTCATCCCTGCGTACTGCATGACGGTGCCAATAACACCTCTCCGTTACAGTTTTACCTGTCTGGCCTATATGAATATATTTACATGCCTTGCATTTGGCGGCGTAAACACTCCCAATTGTTGCATGATTTGGCCTACTATTTATTAAGGTCTTACTGATGGTGTTATTATACTGGAAAACAACATTACAAGCACTGTTTTTTAGAACATGTCTTAGATTAGCTGAGTTGGGAGAATAGGGCAACACTAAACATTTAGACTTATCCTTATTTGTCACATTTTTGTTACAAGAAACATAAGATGTCTTCCTAGCTTTCCAGTAAGCTTTGTTCACAAACCAATTGGGATAATGTAACTGCCTAAAGATACGTCTTATATGACTACATTCGTCTACCAGGCCTATGGGATCACATATGCTCTTAAAAACACAGACATAACTACAGACATTTTTATAGAAGAATCATGTACTGAGAAATAATGAATATAACTCTCACAGTTGGTAGGCTTCCCTTTAAATGACAAATGATCAGATTCTCTATCTATCAACACATCTAGAAGGGCAGTTTGGCCTCCTCTTTCCCATTCAATCTTGAATTTGATAGTAGAGTGGTCCTTGTGGCCATCCTCCAAATATTATGCATGACAGAGAGAGAGAGAGAGAGAGAGAGAGAGAGAGAGAGAGAGAGAGAGAGAGAGAGAGAGAGAGAGCAAACACGGCCACTCGTTGAAAAGAGAACACCACCAACTTTATCATTATTTGCCGGACGCTGTATGATGATGGACGGCGACGTCTTTCATAAAAAAAAGAAAAAGAAAAGAAAAATAATTCCCCTGAATTGGCTCTGGTTCGATACCCTTGTTGGTAGACCTTATGGAGATTTATGGCCTCACATTTTTGTGATATCTAACTCCCTTTGCTTCCGCCCCACCAACTCTCTCTCTCTCTCTCTCTCTCTCTCTCTCTCTCTCTCTCTCTCTCTCTCTCTCTCTCTCTCTCCCTCCGTCCCCATCACAGTCTAATATCCTCAACGTCCTTTTTCTCTCTCCTGACCTCTCATGTGCCCCAAACATCTGGGTATGCCTGCTATGGCATACTTCAATGTATGTTTTTTTTTCTTTCTCTCCCCCTCTCTCCTCTCTCCTGCTATAAGACATAACTCATACGATTGCCTAATTATTTTTAGAAGATGGGACCAGTTATAGACTGGTGTCATTTATATCGCACGGGTGTATGATGAATAGCTTTGCAAAGACCCTCTCTTTTTTCTAATGAGAGTAGGACGTAATGACATGTATTTTTTTTTATTAATTTCCCCTGCTACCACGCCATAGAAGGCTAATTAGCAACGTATAGATACATATATATATATATATAGCTTAAGAAAAATCTAATGAGATGAATGATCTCCAACGGGTTCAGAAGCCCAGTGAGAGAGGATAATTGGGTTATTGTTAGACTTATGATTTAGCAGGCTATAAACCTGTGTCAACACCATAATCTTAATATTCACACGTATGGGAAGCTTCACTTCAAATACTCAGTGGTTTGGGGATTTCTGGTTCAACTTTCACACGGATGAGGACCCCTGAGATAATATTATGCTGTAAATCCGATTTTTACAGCAATAAGTACAGCTTTATGGTATCATTAGTCACGTATTTAGTGGCCTGGAGCAACTGGAGGCAAGATTTCCTATGTCTGAGAAACGTTCAGTTAATGTATTCACATGATTAAGGATCTCTGGGTAGTTTTTTCTTTATCAGTTGTACAGGAGTCTTGATTCAAAATTCACAGGTAACAGACTCCTTTGAATTAGGTATTCACATGTCTGGGGTACCCTCATCAATATTCACACTTGTGAAGCTCTTAAGTCAATATTGCAGTGAGTTAGGTGCCCCAGTCTCCCACCAATAGAAACATATATTTATACAGACAGCGATGTATCAAACAATTTTTTTTCCTTTTCGTGGGCGATATCCAGAATGGTTATAGCTATGGACGTGAATGTTTATTAATAGGTTTGCTCTCCGTTTCACGCCGAGCATCTGAATTGAGACATATGTGAATTGAACCATTCGGAAAGTGTGTGAGACGTGAGCTGAGAATTTCTGAAAGTCGAATTTTTTTTTTTATTACTCTTTAAGATCGTGTGAGTTTTAAGGTTTTGCGCGCCCTTACCCTTCTGTGAGGTGTGAGTATAATGGTCTAAGAACAGGACTTGGCCTTTGATAGTTCTGAGATGGTACATCATAAAGCTGAGAAGGTCGTGTGAGCTGATAACTTTGTTCGCAGGGAAGTCAATGAGCTAAGGGAATTGTGAGCTGTGATTTGTATGAGGTCATCAGAAAATGAGGAAAATGTTTGAATGAGAAACTTAACGTTAGATATGAGTAACTTCTGAGCTGTGATGTCAATATAGATCAGTTCATCTTTCTTTCAAACTATTCGCCATTTCCCGCGTTAGCAAGGTAGCGTAAAGAACAGAGGACTGGGCCTCTGAGGGAATATCCTCACCTGGCCCCCTTCTCTGTTCCTTCTTTTGGAAAATTAAAAAAAAAAAAACAATAGGGGAGGATTTCCAGCCCCCCGCTCCCTCCCCTTTTAGTCGCCTTCTACGACACGCAGGGAATACGTGGGAAGTATTCTTTCTCCCCTATTCCCAGGGATACAGTTCATATATCAATATATTTCTTTTCTATAGTGTTATATGGTATTTTGTCAAAAGGTATAGATCGATAGTATAGCTCACTTGAGGAAAATATAGAGTTGAAGAGAGATAGTCGGGTGAATTATGTGTTTTCAAGTGTTGCGTGTGAGATGGAGAGATTGTTATGTTTTATGAAGTGACAGCCACCATCCCATGTATGTGTGAGGCGGAGGAAGAGAGAAAAAAAAAGGAAAAGAAGAAAAGAGAGGACAGGTACGTGGGTCTAAGGAGTGACATGTGACAGCCACTGAAGTGTTGGCTCGTACCGGTAATATGTATACCTCCGTGGTCGATGGCTACCTACCACCCTACCTAGCCTACCTACCTACCTACCTACCTACCGCGAGAGAGAGAGAGAGAGAGAGAGAGAGAGAGAGAGAGAGAGAGAGAGAGAGAGAGAGAGAGCGAGAGAGAGCTAATCAGGTCTAGTTAGGCTAACCCTATGCTAATAGGGCACGAAAAGTGCTACTAACGTTACTTAACAGGTCAGACACTTAATACTAATACTTAATACTATTACTACTACTACTACAATGATACCTTTAATCCTGGACATTCAACCACAGTTCTGAGCTGTGCAAGAGTCACCCAACACCCCTTTCTCCTCTTAACTTGGTCCAATCAACCCAATATTTAACCCACAACCGGAAGGCGAGTTCTCAATTAACCTCATTTGCATAATGCGCACCGGAAGCTATCACGCCTAATCTTCGCGCCATCGCCAAGTTGATGGGCTTTGGTTCGCGCCAAATTTCTCGCCAGGCAGCCCCTCCCTGCAGGGTTGCCACCGTCTTCAACTCGCCAGGGTCAAAATTAACTCCGTCGTGATTGAACACCCTGCGCTGTGGCATATTATGAAAATCAGAGTTTTAAAGAGGGCCGAAGGGGGTAAGGGAGTGCAAAGGGGGGTAAATACTTTACCCCCTTCTCCTCTAACCCTCCTTCTCCTTTTTCTTCTTCTCCTTAGGGTAGAAAATTCACACCCCGTCAACTGTAAATCTTGCCGAGATTTCACGCCAATCTTACGCCAACAATGCCTCCTTTCCCGCCTAGAAATAGCCAGAGAGGGAGGGAGATAGCCCGCCTCCCCCCCTTAAGCCACGTAGACTCCCCTCCCTCTCCACCAACTAACCCACCCCCCTCTCCATCGCCCACCAACACAACCACCACTCTCCCACCTCTCACTCTCTCTCTCACTCTCTCTCTCTCTCTCTCTCTCTCTCTCTCTCTCTCTCTCTCTCTCTCTCTCTCACCCATCACGGGGAAACAATGAGACCGAAGGGAGAGTAAGAGGGAGAGTTGATGGCTACCGGTGTCATCGTCTGAGGTTGTCAGCAGGTGTTGAGGTGGGGAGGAAGTGAGGCGTGGGGCGGAGGAAGGAGGGTTTAAGGGTAGGGGGGTGGAAGAAGTGGGAGAGGAGGACGGAATAGTGAGTGTGTGGGAGAGGCACGAGGCTATGGATGAGGCAAAATGGAGGAGATTTACTTACGGGTACTTAAGACGAGGTTTGCTTACGTATAAGTAATTGCGAAGAGGTTTAATCTACTTACAAGTAATTACGATGACGTTTGATCTACTTACGTGTACTTGCGACGAGGTTTGATTTACTTACGAGTACTTACGATGAAGTATGATCTACTTACACGTATCTACGACGAGGATAACTTACTTGTAAGTACTTACGACGAGGTTTAATTTACTTACGAGTACTTGCGACGAGGCTTTGTAAGAGTGGAGGAAAAATGGGAAAAGGTGCGAGAGGTTGCGAGAGAATGCGGGAGGTTAGGAGGTTGGTAGGGGTTGTAAAGGGGTGTGAGTGGCCTGGGAGAAGCTAGAAGAGATGTGAGGAGAGGTTGACAGAGGTTGGGAGCGGGTGCGACAGGGTGGGAGAGGCTCAAAAAGAGGCTGTGAGAATTTATGAGTGGCTGAGAGAGGATGTGAGGTTCCGGGAGAGCCTGGGAAAAGTTGTGAGCGTTTGTGAGACTGAGAGTTTTGGAGAAGCTAAGAGAGGTTAGGAGAGGCTAGAAAAGGTTGGGTAAGGTTGTGAGTTTTTATGAAACTGTTTGAGAGGTTTGGGGAGTCTGGGAGAGACTGGGAGAGGCTGGGAGAAGTTTGGAGAAGGTGGGAGAGGTTGAGAGGGTGTGAGAGGGTAGGAGAGGTTACGAAATGTTGGCAGGGGCTGCAAGAAGTGGTAAATTGGAGGAGAGGTTGGGTGAGGTTGATAAGGCGAGGGAGATCTGGGAGTGGCTAGAAGGTGTGAGAAGGTGAGAGAGGTTGGGAGAGGCTGAGAAGAGGTTAAAGAAGTAGTAAAAGGTTGAGAAGGGGTTAGAGGAGGTGGAGGAGGGGTTTAGAGGAGGTGGGGGGTATGGGCATCAGGTTGAATAGAGAGGGGAGGGGGCTGACGACGAACATTTCACTATCAGGTTTCATAACTGATTTATCGACGTAATATTGACGTGTGTGTGACATCTGTGTCGTATTATTTGACGTATTCCTAGCGTGTATATTGTCTGTGACGTATTGGACCATTACATATGATTCATGACGTATTTTTGACGCACACATATTTTCTAAGTTTTCCAACGTAAAATGTGTGACGCATATATATTTTTTTACGACAGCATCATCTTTGTGATGTATTAATTACGTCTATATAAACTGAGATGTGTCATTGATACGAAGATGATACAATTTGTAACTTATTTTCAATGTGTATGTAAATTTTTGGACGCATTTTTGGACGCTTTTGTTAGCTTTTGCATCGTATGTTTTATCTATGCAATATATCTGTCGCGTTTGTGAATACCTATCACGTATGTAAATTTTTTCATGTGTTTTTGACGTGAACAAATGTTTTGAACGCATTTTTGATGCTATGGTTCGAAGACAAGGTTGACGCTCGTTCAGTATTACTAGAGGCAATACATCAAACACTTGTGCTGGACACGTCTTGCACTCGTTTGTGTCTGAATGCGGATATACGTGGATTCTCTGAATATACAGTTCTCGATGCCCATAAGTTTGTTAGTAATACAAGATGGAATTCATAAGTTAAGAAGAAATATTCAAAGCATTCTGAACTGATGCTGTTGTCTTCTGAATACTGCTTTGGATACAAAGCTCAAGAAACCGTTTTTCTTCTTGATCCCTAAACTTGGTTTGGATACAAAGCTCAAGAAACCGTTTTTCTTCTTGATCCCTAAAGCCGTTTTTCTTCTTGATCCCTAAAATTGGTTTGGATACAAAGCTCAAGAAACCGTTTTTCTTCTTGATCCCTATAATAGATAGTGATGATATCTTCCCTATCTTCATTACGTCATACTTTCATTTTTCTTCTCTAATTCTCTTTCCTCTTGGTCTCCGGAGGTACTAATGAAACCTGATCCGTGGCTTTAAAAATCCTTCGTCGCCGCCATACGTCCCAAAAGGGTGCGAGGGTCGGGTTGGTGGGCGTGTAAGAGTTAAGGCAGTGCACCTTTCGTGTTTACCATTCCTGCATAAGAAACGAATCTACCTCTACCCTCTCTCTCCCTCTGTCCCATCCCACGCCACCGTTTCAGTACCCCAAGTGAGTCTAGTAGCGTTAAGAGCAAGAGTTATAGATGATAAACGAGGCGATTCCGGGGGTCATTACGAATCACATCTGTCCTCCCGCGCGAAATTACGGGGTCAGAAACTGTCTCGAGTCAAACTTCCGCCATAATTTTTTTTTTTTTTTTGCCGCGAACCGCAACCACTCGCCTAGCCAACAACACCTGATTATAATATATATATTTTTCTTTCCTTTCCCATGAATAAACCTGCTTTTAATTAGCTCTTTCTTATAATGCCATTCAAAGCTGGCCCTCAACGAGAGACAGTAATATTCATATCCTTTGGCTTTCATAGTGTAGTAGTTAGCTTTGCTGACCATGAAGTCACGCAGGGGCCTGTCTTTGGGTTCGAGTTCTGGGCACGGCAGTCGGCCCACAACCAACGTGATCCATACCCCGTGGCTGCTAGAATTGGGAGGTGAGTTTGAATGGAGAAAAACTGGAGGAAGTGAATTGTTTTAGATATCTGGGAGTGGATCTGGCAGCGGATGGAACCATGGAAGCGGAAGTGGATCATAGGGTGGGGGAGGGGGCGAAAATTCTGGGAGCCTTGAAGAATGTGTGGAAGTCGAGAACATTATCTCGGAAAGCAAAAAATGGGTATGTTTGAAGGAATAGTGGTTCCAACAATGTTGTATGGTTGCGAGGCGTGGACTATGGATAGAGTTGTGCGCAGGAGGATGGATGTGCTGGAAATGAGATGTTTGAGGACAATGTGTGGTGTGAGGTGGTTTGATCGAGTAAGTAACGTAAGGGTAAGAGAGATGTGTGGAAATAAAAAGAGCGTGGTTGAGAGAGCAGAAGAGGGTGTTTTGAAATGGTTTGGGCACATGGAGAGAATGAGTGAGGAAAGATTGACCAAGAGGATATATGTGTCGGAGGTGGAGGGAACGAGGAGAAGAGGGAGACCAAACTGGAGGTGGAAAGATGGGGTGGAAAAGATTTTGTGTGATCGGGGCCTGAACATGCAGGAGGGTGAAAGGAGGGCAAGGAATAGAGTGAATTGGAGCGATGTGGTATACCGGGGTTGACGTGCTGTCAGTGGATTGAATCAAGGCATGTGAAGCGTCTGGGGTAAACCATGGAAAGCTGTGTAGGTATGTATATTTGCGTGTGTGGACGTATGTATATACATGTGTATGGGGGTGGGTTTGGCCATTTCTTTCGTCTGTTTCCTTGCGCTACCTCGCAAACGCGGGAGACAGCGACAAAGCAAAAAAAAAAAAGAAAAAATTATATATATATATATATATATATATATATATATATATGTATATATATATATATATATATATATATATATATATATATATATTCCTATGAGTCCACGGGGAAATTGAAACACGAAAAGTTCCCAAGTGCGCTTTCGTGTAATAATCACATCATCAGGGGAGACACAAGAGAGAAATATAACAGTCAGTTGATATACATCGAGGAGACGAAGCTAGGACGCTATTTGGTAAACATATATATATATATATATATATATATATATATATATATATATATATATATATATATATATATATATACACACACACACATGAAATCGCCAGGATTAAGGCAGTCACCAGCCTACACCATCTCAGCCACCATTGATAAAAGAAAGGATCTAAACACGGTGTATCTTCATCAACATCTGAACGAACATGTTACGAGGGTTCTTAAAGCTGTGTAGCCGTCGGCTTCAGCGTCCATTGCGCATTATTTCTGGTCTGATGGCAACACTATGCCTACAGCTGCCATGTGTTACAATGTGTCATTAGAATTCATATCATTGTCATAAACCCACAAGCAGTTGGAAGGCGGAAAGACGCCTCTGCCCACCTGATATACCATCGCATTTAATGGCCCAATTTAGGCTGCTATGACAACAAATTGCGTCGTTCGTAAATCACCTTAAGACATTAAGAATCAGGGTGCCGCGTTCCATCGCTAACTGCCTATTAGAACTGGCGAGGACTAGTTAGTGAGATGGCGTTTCCACGAGCACGTCCGCTAACACTGAGGCTACACTTCTTTTGAAAGTAGAATTTTTTTTTGCTAAAGTTTTACAATAGCATTTGTTGTCTGTAGCGATAAAGAAGAAAAATAATCATGACATGCATGCACAATGCAGTTAATTGTATAATAATTAATAATCACGACATATATGCACCAGGCAGTTAATTGTATGATAATTGATAATCATGACATATATGCACAATATAGTTAATTGTATGATAACAGATAATCATGACATATATGCACAATACAGTTAATTGTATGATAATTGATAATCATGACATATATGCAGAACACAGTTAATTGTATGATAACTGATACTCATGACATATGCACAATACAGTTAATTGTATGGTTATTAGTTGTCATACAATTAACTGTATTGTGCATATACGTCATGATTATTTTTAATCATGACATATGCACAATACAGTTAATTGTACGATAATTGATAATCATGACATATATGCACAAGACAGTTAATTGTATGATAATTGATAAATGTTACTGATACAGGAATTTCACCCGTACAAAGTCTTAAGAAATGAAACCACTACGTCTTACTTCTCCTCTGTACATCCAGACATTCACCTTCGAATTTCTCTTATCAAAATCCCACATTGATTTAGCCTCACCATCAGGGAATAAGGCTCGTCTCCTTCCCTCCATCTGAATCATTATCACATACTCCTGCTGTTACCATGGGCGTGTGTTCAACTTCATCCAATTGGAGAATTTGCGTACGACGAGAATATGTGCAGACTTTGCTCAATACTCTTTTTTCAATTTTTTTTTTTACATTATATACTGTTTGCAGATGTTTACATGCACCATTTTACTCCTACAAGGATGGCCCAACTTCCTCCTTTTTATCTTTAATTTCCTTTCTAACTTTCGTGTATCATATTCTAGTACTTGCTACGTGTATCCTACTCTTTCAATTACCTTCTTTTTTTTTCTTCTCAAATCACAAAACTTTTCTCTTCGCCTGCCGTTTTCTCTTGTACTCCTCTCAATCAGTCACACTCGTTCAGTATTATCACAACTTTCCAGTACAAAATTTCCATGGCATCATATTTTCTCTCGCAACGCTACATGGTGATCCAAACCATCATTTTTCTTACAGGTTGTTGTGGCTGAGGAAGAGATGGGTGAGTAAAGATCCTTCTGCACTATTATCCCGTCTCTACCACAGATAAGACTACGACCACAGGAATTAGATAATCTGGTCGGGGACTATCAGATCTCTTGTTATCTGTCCTTCCCACCCAATTTACTTATAACGCGGAGCATTCCATTCACCTCGGATTCAGGTCAGTTACTGCGTTCACTTCTGAATGCCATACTTGCAGGAAAGGGAAAGAATGGAGAGAGCACAGCAGCTGCAGCGAGCTACCAAGATGACTCCCGAACTGAGACACAAATCCTATGAGAATCGTAGATTCGAAAAGAAAGGTTAAGAGGTGATCTGATACAGGGACTGAGACTTATCATAGGTTTTGATTATCTTGATCAAAAATCCTATTCAGGATTAGATTTGTCTGATTTCTCTTATAGCAATGGCGACAAACTCTCAGGCAAAGTAATTATATTTCGACAAAATTGCTGACATAGGGAATGACTTACGAATTAGAGCCGTTGAAAATAGTACCATATATACATTTGACAAACGAATTGTTAATACATCATTTCAAGTCCACTACTGACATTATCTGCGGCTCCTTGTGACATATCCCACGTATTCCATGCGTGTCGTAGAAGGCGACTAAAAGGGAAGGGAGCGGGGGGCTGGAAATCCTCCCCTCTCTTTTTTCTTTTTTTTTTCCAAAAGAAGGAACAGAGAAGGGGGCCAGGTGAGGATATTCCCTCAAAGGCCCAATCCTCTGTTCTTAACGCTACCTCGCTATCGCGGGAAATGGCGAATAGTATGAAAGAAAGAAAGATTAGTCCCTGAGTATCGAAACTTTTCCCTAACCACAAACAGCCCCGAAAGGACCCAGTGGTCTGTTGCTGTTTGAATTCCTTTGTGTATATACATGAACTGTGAAGTAAATACACTATAGAGTTTCCTAAAATAAGACGTCTTAATGGTTTAAGCTTAAGTTCAATGGAACAACTTAAACCTTGTCTTAGCAAGTTGTTGAATTACTCTTGGAGTTCTGTCTCATCTGTCTCCCATTTTCCCCCATTGGATAACTTTTCTTCTGTCTTTGTGCACATTCGTAAGCAGACGCCTTACGTCAATATTATCTTGCCATCTTTATCTATCGATCAGCTTCCTTGATCATTTCTTCCCAGCGAGTCTGGTTGACAGTATGATCCATCTGCCTATTTTTTTTCTGGTCTTTCATGAGTCATGCATCTCACTCTATCTCAACCTTACCTGCCTAACCCCATTACGACCCTCGAGCACGACGGTACGACTCTAGCATGGTAGTACGACCCTTGAATAGGTCATGGTTCACACCATCATACCCAGAGGTTGTATATCTATCTATCTATCTACTAATCTATCTATCTATCTATCTATCTATATCTATATATATATATATATATATATATATATATATATATATATATGTGTGTGTGTGTGTGTGTATGTGTAGGTGTGTGTGTGTGTGTGTGTGTGTGTGTGTGCGTGTGTGTGTGTGTGTGTTCACACACATGTACACACATATGTGTTTCTCACGCACATATATCGGCAACAACAGCGGCCGGAAACAAGTGTGGAGTCAAGAAATTGACGACGACATTTTACCGTGACGTCGTACAGCCCGGGGGGGAAGGGGGGTGTGGGGTGGGGGGTTGGGGGGTAGGGGTAGGGGGGTTACGGGGGTAGGGGGGTTAGGGGGGGAGGGGGGGCGACACCCAGGCCACCAACGTCGCCAGACGGAGGGGGGGGAGGGAGGGTGATGGAGGGGGAGGGAAGGAGGAAGGGAGGAGGAAGGGAGTAGGGGAGAGAGGGAGGATGGGAGGAGGGGAGAGAGGAGGAAGGGAGGAGGGGAGAGAGGAGGAAGGGAGGAGGGGAGAGAGAGGGAGGATGGAAGAGGAAAAGTTGATAGAGGAAGGTAAGAGGGAGAGAATGTTGAGGAGGGGAAGGGAGAGGAGGATGAGGAAGATTATGAGGAGGAGGAGGAAGAAGAGGAGGAGGAAGATTAAGAGAAGGAAGAGGAGGTGGAGGAAGAGGTGGAGGAGGAGGTCGATAAAGAGAGGAAGATTATGAGGAGGAGGAAGAAGAGGAGGAGGAAGAAGAGGAGGAAGATTAAGAGAAGGAAGAGGAGGTGGAGGAAGAGATGGAGGAGGAGGTCGATAAAGAGGGGACGAAGATAATGAGGAGGAAGACAAAGATTGGAAGAATGAGGAGGAGAAGCAATAAGGGTGAGCGTGTAATAGTCTTTAGCTGGAATATGGCCCTAAAGTCCAACATCTCATCTTCGATGTACGTCTGATTACCATCTGTGATGCACGTCTGATTACCATCTGTGATGTATGTCTAATCACCATCTGTGATGTGCGTCTAATTACCATCTGTGATGTATGTCTAATCACCATCTGTGATGTGCGTCTAATTACCATCTGTGATGTATGTCTAATCACCATCTGTGATGCACGTCTGATTACCATCTGTGATGTATGTCTAATCACCATCTGCATCTGTAATGATCTTGGTACTTCTACAACCCATTTGTCAGCTACATTCCCCCTGTCATGATTATTAAATCCCCAAGTTTCTTTTTTTTATCTAGAATATATATATATATATATATATATATATATATATATATATATATATATATATATATATATATATATATTTTTTTTTTTTTTTTTTTTTATACTTTGTCGCTGTCTCCCGCGTTTGCGAGGTAGCGCAAGGAAACAGACGAAAGAAATGGCCCAACCGACCCCCATACACATGTATATACATACGTCCACACATGCAAATATACATACCTACACAGCTTTCCATGGTTTACCCCAGACGCTTCACATGCCTTGATTCAATCCACTGACAGCACGTCAACCCCGGTATACCACATCGCTCCAATTCACTTTATTCCTTGCCCTCCTTTCACCCTCCTGCATGTTCAGGCCCCGATCACACAAAATCTTTTTCACTCCATCTTTCCACCTCCAATTTGGTCTCCCTCTTCTCCTCGTTCCCTCCACCTCCTACACATATATCCTCTTGGTCAATCTTTCCTCACTCATTCTCTCCATGTGCCCAAACCACTTCAAAACACCCTCTTCTGCTCTCTCAACCACGCTCTTTTTATTTCCACACATCTCTCTTACCCTTACGTTACTCACTCGATCAAACCACCTCACACCACACATTGTCCTCAAACATCTCATTTCCAGCACATCCATCCTCCTGCGCACAACTCTATCCATAGCCCACGCCTCGCAACCATACAACATTGTTGGAACCACTATTCCTTCAAACATACCCATTTTTGCTTTCCGAGATAATGTTCTCGACTTCCACACATTCTTCATGGCCCCCAGAATTTTCGCCCCCTCCCCCACCCTATGATCCTCTTCCGCTTCCATGGTTCCATCCGCTGCCAGATCCACTCCCAGATATCTAAAACACTTCACTTCCTCCAGTTTTTCTCCATTCAAACTCACCTCCCAATTGACTTGACCCTCAACCCTACTGTACCTAATAACCTTGCTCTTATTCACATTTACTCTTAACTTTCTTCTTCCACACACTTTACCAAACTCAGTCACCAGCTTCTGCAGTTTCTCACATGAATCAGCCACCAGCACTGTGTCATCAGCGAACAACAACTGACTCACTTCCCAAGCTCTCTCATCCCCAACAGACTTCATACTTGCCCCTCTTTCCAAAACTCTTGCATTCACCTCCCTAACAACCCCATCCATAAACAAATTAAACAACCATGGAGACATCACACACCCCTGCCGCAAACCTACATTCACTGAGAACCAATCACTTTCCTCCCTTCCTACACGTACACATGCCTTACATCCTCGATAAAAACTTTTCACTGCTTCTAACAACTTTCCTCCCACACCATATATTCTTAATACCTTCCACAGAGCATCTCTATCAACTCTATCGTATGCCTTCTCCAGATCCATAAATGCTACATACAAATCCATTTGCTTTTCTAAGTATTTCTCACATACATTCTTCAAAGCAAACACCTGATCCACACATCCTCTACCACTTCTGAAACCACACTGCTCTTCCCCAATCTGATGCTCTGTACATGCCTTCACCCTCTCAATCAATACCCTCCCATATAATTTACCAGGAATACTCAACAAACTTATACCTCTGTAATTTGAGCACTCACTCTTATCCCCTTTGCCTTTGTACAATGGCACTATGCACGCATTCCGCCAATCCTCAGGCACCTCACCATGAGTCATACATACATTAAATAACCTTATATATATATATATATATATATATATATATATATATATATATTTTTTTTTTGCCCAACTTGCAACGTTCCTGAATGCTCTGCACTTATCAAACCCTTCCGTCTAACAACCATATACTTCTCAACCCTCCGTCTAACAACCATATACTTCTCAGCCCTCCGTCTAACAACCATATACTTCTCTGATCTTTTCTTTATGTTAACTGAGACGGCATAAGCTACTGAGGCCCTAATCAACTCCATTCCATCAACAGTATACATGTATATACATACCCTAGCCTAACCAGGTACCTAATTCATCGACCAGCCCCAAGGGGTGGAAGAACAGCTGGATTGACTGTGGACCGACTGCCACAACCAGGATTCGAGCCTAAGCACTCGACGCTCGGTGGCTCGTGCATGCTGTCTCTAACAGCGTATGATACAATCTCCGGCTTCACTAAACATTTAAACTTATCTTTATTTGTCACATTTTTTGTTTAGTGTTGCCCCATTCATCCAACTTAGCTAATCTAAGACGTGTTCTAAAAACTGTTCATAATGTTGCTTTGCAGTACAATAACACCATTAGTAAGACCTTCATAAACAGTAGGCCAGATCATGCAACAATTGGGAGTGTTTACGCCGTCAAATGCAAGGCATGTAAATATATTCATATAGGCCAGACAGGTAAAACTGTAACGGAGAGGTGTTATTGGCACCGTCATGCAGTACGCAGGGATGACCACAAAAATGCGATCGCTAAACATTGTCATGAAAATGATCACCCCATAGATCTTGAAAATCCTGTTATTCTATACCCCTCTGCTGATTATGCCACACGCAACGTTACTGAATCTGTCTTAATTGCTAACACTGAGGACTTTAAGTTGTCCCCAGGAAATTTCAAAGCCCATCCTAACATTATCCAATTCATTATGATAAGATTGAGAAAACACAAGAACATTTAAAAAGTTGTTCAAGACACGCCCAGCTACCCAGGTCAACCCCCGCCACGTGACCCCCCCTTAATCACTCTCCCTTACAACGGTTACTGCCAGACAAAGCGGACAGTGGTTGGTCTGTACAGATTGGTGTTGGACGGCGGGACTCAAGTGTGATGTTGGGATTTAAATAACTTTGTTAAGTACTGGCACCTGATGATGAGGTGGATTGTCTCCACGAAACATGTCGTGCCACATGTATAGAAAAATTACATGTTAAATAAAATTTTATGAACTCCTACTGAAGTGCGATTTCACTCACCTTCATGTTATCAACACGGACAAGTGTGATCATTATATATATATATATATATATATATATATATATATATATATATATATATATATATATATATATATATATAATGATAGATAGATAGATAGATAGATAGATAGATAGATAGTCTGTTTAGAAAAAAATGTCTATGACAAATAGCGTCAAAATTGAGGCCAGACTTTGACACAATGATTGAAGCAGATAGAGGGCGTCCTGAAGGGCGTATCGCACTGATAATCAGTCACTTAAAAAAGCTTCGTTCCAGCATGTGATTCAGCGAAACGCATCGATCTCAAACCCCGGGAAAGTATTAAGTGTTAAGTAACTACAACTGAAAGTGTTAAGTAACTACAACTGAAAATATTAAGTGTTAAGTAACTACAACTGAAAGTATAAAGTGTTAAGTAACTACAGCTGAAAGTATTAAGTGTTAAGTAACTACAGCTGAAAGTATTAAGTAACTACAGCTGAAAATATTAAGTGTTAAGTAACTACAGCTGAAAGTATTAAGTGTTAAGTAAGTACAACTGAAAGTATTAAGTGTTAAGTAAGTACAACTGAAAGTATTAAATGTTAAGTAAGTACAACTGAAAGTATTAAGTGTTAAGTAAGTACAACTGAAAGTATTAAATGTTAAGTAAGTACAACTGAAACTATTAAGTGTTAAGTAGGTACAACTGAAAGTATTAAGTGTTAAGTAACTACAACTGAAAGTGTTAAGTAACTACAACTGAAAATATTAAGTGTTAAGTAACTACAACTGAAAGTATTAAGTGCTAAGTAACTACAACTGAAAGTATTAAGTGTTAAGTAACTACAACTGAAAGTATTAAGTGTTAAGTAACTACAGCTGAAAGTATTAAGTGTTAAGTAACTATAGCTGAAAGTATTAAGTGTTGAGTAACTATAGCTGAAAGTATTAAGTGTTAAGTAACTACAACTGAAAGTATTAAGTGTTAAGTAACTACAACTAAGAGTATTGATAGAGGAAATAAATGATGAATAAGTATACAGGAAAAGTATGAAGTATTAAGTAACTATAACTGGAAGTATTAAGTGTTAAGTAACTACAACTAAAAGTGATAATTCTTAAGCATAAACAACGCTGTAAAGATGAGGGAAATAAAAAATAAGGATACAAGGAAAGAATTAAGTGTTAAGTAACTACAACTGAAAGTATTAAGTGTTAAGTAACTACAACTGAAGGTATTAAGAGTTAAGTAACTACAGCTAAAAGTAATCATTTTTTAGCACATAAAGCGCTGTAATGATAAAGGAAATAAATGATAAGTATACATTTATCTGACGTCATGAAGTGGTGAGGGTTGAATTAATTTTGGTTAAATAAAATTTGCTCTCTTGGACAAGTGGTGATTAAGTGTGGTAATTACGATGACATATGCCAGTACACCATCGTCTTCTGGGCAGTGATGATAAGGGGCGTAAGCATCAGTCGCTCAGTCTGTATGGCGAACTGGTTAAAGTAATTTGAGTTTAGTTCAGGTGAATATTTTCCTTGGGAGTCAATGTTCACACAGACAGTCGTACGGAGAGACGTTCGTATAAGCACAGACACAAGACTTTGCAATACGGATTGAAGACGTGAGTAGGATGTCTTTCGGACAGAGACACAGACAGGTTAAAAAGACAGCTGTATGGGAAGGTAGACGGGTATAAAGTAGGGCATATGCAGATAGGTAAAGAGACAGATATAGAGAGAAACAGACAGAAGTGACAGTATAATAAACAAAGAGACGAAGAGACAGAGTGACGGGCAAAGAGACACAGAGGCATACAGTAGAACGGAGAAAGAGGTACTTAAAATGATAAGTGAATATAGACGAATAGGCACGCATACAGACAAATAGACAGACAAGGGAAGACTGTCCAACATCATGGAGGAAGATATTGCTATCTGTCTATCTATCAGTCTAGCTATCTATCTACCAATCAATTTAGCTATCTATCAAACAATCTACATACCTATCTATCTACCAATGTATCTATATATCTATCCATCCATGTACCTATGGATCTATCTATTCATCTATCTATATATATATATATATATCAATCAATCTATTCATCTATCTCCAGCTATATTCCCCACCCCTTGTAAGCAACCCACAGTCTATCTATATATCTATCCATCCAGGTACTTATGGATCTATCTATTCATCTATCTATATATTTCAAGCAATCTATTCATCTATCTCCAGCTATGTTCCCCACCCTATGTACCAATGGATCTATCTATTCATCTATCTATACATATATCAATCAATCTATTCATCTATCTCCAGCTATGTTCCCCACCACTTATAAGCAACCCACAGTCTCTATCTACTTGCTGCTTTTTTACCTGTAAATTTCACGTAAGTGTCCTCCACCATTCTCCTCAGCTCCCTCTACCCTCACTCCTTCCCAGCTTACACCCCATCTCGTAATGCTCTGGTCCGACGTTCAGTGTGTGTAACCCATACACAACATACTCATCACCAATGATAATTGACACTCTACACCTGCTCTATCCGACTATGTTTACCTGTAGAACACACACACACACACACACACACACACACACACACACACATGAAACATACTTAGAGGCAACCACTTAAAGTTCCAGGAATAACTATGGCACAATGGTCCTTGCAAATAGTACGTGATAGGAGAAAAAAAAAACACAATCTTAGGAAAGGTCTGTTGAATCCTTTCTGTAGTGTACGATCCTCCTCAAAGGTCCGCTTATCCTGAGGCAAATATACGATGATGGTGGAGAAGATACAGTTGGAATGACGCTGAGGGACTTGGGACGATACGAGACTGGCCATGATGGGAAGGTCTTGATAAGGTGGGACTTTTAGACACAAGGAAGACTGACTGGTTATATGTGGATCCAACTAGGGTTTGCTGAGCCACAGACATATGTCTCGTGATAGGTGTAATCTGGTAATGGAAAATGGCAGATATGGTGCTTCCTTCAAGAGCAGCGGTCATGCAAGACTTCTGGACTCGAATCCTTTGTTAATGAGGAAATAACAAGAAGGCTGGAATGAATCAGAGTTTCAAGAGGAGATGCAAAAGAATGAGAACTTCGAAATGCTGAATGAATTCTTTAGGAACATCATCTGGGACACTGAGCTCCACAGTGGGCGTAGATGTACGAGAGGATCTTTGATGTATGTGGGAGTAGATGAGAAAGCCACATAACAGAGGAACCTGTTGGTCTATGACAAGGTAATTTACTGGAAGATAATAATGACATCTTCCAATCCTAATCTATATAGAGATCGATGAAGACAGACAGATTCTGAGAGAATGCTAAGAGATGAGACGGCTGGGTTATGGAAAAAAGGAAAGCATAAATGTTGGGTGCCGAATATGATGCTCCAAAATGTGTCCAAAGTTAAGGGCAGTTTATCCACATTCCTATTCAAGTATCGTGATCAAGAGATATGCAACACTGTGAGATGCTGTATGATACATAAAGATCATAAGGTTGATAGTATCTCGCCCTACTTACTGATGCCTTGTGCAGAAGCATAATTAAGGGTTTGTACAACACCACCCTGGAGGATGTATTGTTACCATAAAACTAGAAGAAAACAATTGTCGTGCTCGTTTAAAGAAAGGCGATATGGAATGTACACTAAACTACATACAAGTACCAATGACAAAACTTAATCAGGAGGCAAATATTTGGGTATCTAGAGAGGAGAAACTAAAACGAACGCTGGTTCAGAGTGAACAAGTCTTACACGACGTTTATGACAGAGTGAAATGTACACTGTAAAAAGAGATGATTCAGAGAATTGTGTGTGTTGTCTAACCGCCAGTAGCCTTTCGGCATCAACTTTCATAGAAAATTGGTAAAGGAAATAGAATTATAGGGAGGCATATGAGCGAAGTTTTTCACTGGATCGAGATATGATTAACAGTGAAAGAAAACGAAGGAAAAATTGCGTCTCACACAGATTACAAGTAACCCGTGGAGTTCCACAGGACCAAGTCTTGGCGCTACTGCTATTTCCAACCTATGCTGTCGATTTCCCCGGAAGACCCAATTAGTACTTGAATGTTTTTGCAGATGATGATAACATCGATAAAGAAAATAACGAGTATTCGAACCTGTAACAACTTATCATGAGCTATAACACAAGCGCTCTATCACTGGTCGGACACTGCTATGAAATTCAACTTAGTCGAAGATGGGATAAAGCAATACAAAGACTGTCAGTGACAATCCTCTCACTAAGAGCAAGTAACAGGAATCCACTTGAGAAAGACCTAGTGGGTTGGTGTACCCTCTTCCTCAAATGAAACTCATATTCATGAGGTTATAGATGTCAAAATTCCCCCCAGATACGTGAACTAGATGTTGAGAAACAAAATAACATCATTGATTTGACCCAAATTTGAGTTCGTATCACGAGATCTATTATCTAACTCGAGGCGTCATGTAGAGTTATTAGGGTGGAAAGACTCCCTTCTCGTATACACAGTCAGGGTATCAAGCCACCACCTTCAGGATCTTATTCTTCCTTTCGCTCCCCCTTCGTGATCAACAGTCGAAGTAAAGTCTCCTTCATGACCCCCCTGAGAGATATATCGACCCCCTATCTACCACCCTTCTTCCTTATTTCCCCCCTAGTTCTCCTCCCCACCTTCTCAACCCTCCAGGTCCTACACGTCCCTGTCTGTGCTGGAGTGTCCACTCCTGCAACTCCCATGGCCGGCCATTAGGCAGCGTGACGTCACATGTAAACACGTCCTGACTGAATGAAACAGAGCGAAGGACGGAGAGGCACCGGTGTGTGTGTGTGTGTGTGTGTGTGTGTTCAGTTTTAATCACACAGCAGTATCTAGAGGGATGGAACTACCCATGTATAGTCACACCTTTCTTAATATACATCACACTGACGGAGTGTGTTCTCTTTTAATATCGAACAACACCACTCCGACCCTCTCTTTATGATATTAAAAAGTGCTGCTATATTAGCTATACTTCTTAAATCCTCTTTTAAGCTCTTGCCAAAACATTCACTCAGAAGCACTGCAATAGTGAATATCGCGATCAGGCGATAGATTTTGGTTAGACGATGAAAATAAGATAAGTTTTAGAAAGACCAGAATAGTGGAATAACACTAGAGTGTTTGTTTACAAACGTGACGTCATGCTGTCGGAAATATATATTCTTGGTTCTTTTATTTTTCTCTACGATAACCGTAATCTCTAGCGTGCCCGGTAATCGCTACAATAAAGAAAATGCTATCTATATCTAATAAAAGACGGATATAAGAATAAGTATTATAAACACAATCAATAGTATGTAATAAAATAAAAGACGTTCGTCAGCAAGAACGAGCGTTAAACACAGCCAACGTCCACAACTCCTGGCGACCACTGTCTGGCCTGGAAGCTTTACATTCTCTCGCTTTACTTAGCAATATCTAATAGTCGTCTTGTGTACTATATTTTACCGAGACATTCGTGAAAGAATGTAAATATAAACTATTTGTTTTTACATGAAGATGGCACGCTGCAGCATAAGAGCAGAAAAAAAAAAAAGAACAAGCGAATAGATTTATGTGTGTGTGTGTGTGGTGAGAGAGAGAGAGAGAGAGAGAGAGAGAGAGAGAGAGAGAGAGAGAGAAGGGTCCAACAGTGACGGAATACATTTTGTACAATAAGAGCTGTCAATACTGGGAAAGCCAGAGGTGCTACCATTGCGTCAATAAACACTCATCTATTTCATAATCCATTGCCTCATTTCTACTTTTCTGTGTTCTACCTCCGTTTTTTTTTTTCTTCCTCTGTCTTTCGTTGTCTTTTTACGTCAGAAATGACAGCGTATGATAACGTCAATAACTATAATGATATTGATATGTTGAATCATTATCATTGCTATAGTAACATTAATGATTTTCTAACGTATTTTCGCGAACACTGAACCAATTACTTGCAACGGGAATCTACCTACCTATCTACCTATCTACCTATCTATCTATCTACTTTCACCTCCCACTTGAGCGAGACAGTGTCAGGAACAAACGAGCAATTGCCTCGTTTGCACCTATTCAAAGCGCAAACTGCCCTATGCAATGTCCTGAAACCAGTACCCATAAAAATCACTTCACCCATCTATTGGTAGTATTACACCCAAGTCCTTCCTATCGCCTTTGAAAAAAAGAAGTGACAATCGGGCGAATTTTTATACGCAAAACAAAGAATGATCAAGCGATGATATATCTTCCCTTCCACATACCTCAATAGTTACAGAGTCCAAAAGACATCGAGTGACAAAGTTTGGATACCATTCTGGGCTTATGCTCGTCTTCTTTTTTTTTTTTATATATATATATATACCTCACACGTATGTATATATGTGCGTGTGTGGACGTGTAGTATGTATATACATGTGTATGTGGGTGGGTTGGGCCATTCTTTCGTCTGTTTCTTTGCGCTACCTCGCTAACGCGGGAGACAGCGACAAAGTATGATAATAATAATATAATAATAATACCTCACCACTCATAGAAACCGTGTCACACTTCCATCCAAGTGTACAACACTCACACTTCGAATCCCATATACTTACAGTTACACTTCCTCTCCCTAAATATACAACTCACACTTTTCACTCCTCACACATAGAAACCACGTCACACTACCATCCAAGTGTACAACACTCACACTTCGAATCCCATATACTTAGTCACACTTCCTCCCTCCAAACATACTCAGTCACACTTACACACCTCCCCCCTTTCCCCCCCTTATAAGGAGCGCCCTCATTACACATTTGCCATCGCATCCCGAAATACACCATGACTCCCAGTCCTTCATTCACTTCATTCACTTCCTTCCCGGTCTGTTTCTCACCCTCCTGACTTCAATCACACCACTATATCTTTCTTCTTCAACCTCCCCCCCAACCCCTCAACCCCCAATCTGTCATACGGTCTACGTGGGTATACCTTCTCAATAGGTTTTCACCCCATGCCTAATGACTTCCTCACTCTGACATACCTTTTTATTCATCATTTTTATCTTAACTAGTCACTAAATTCTTGCGAAATGTGGTCTACAATTTTCAGTTTCTATATGTCTTTATGCTCATTGGCTAATTTCTTTCATCTATATATAAAATCTCATTTACCTAAGCTCTTAAGGTACCTTCCATTCCCATTTTCTTCGTAAGACTATGAAACCCAACATGTAAGTACATATTTGACTATTTCTAAAAACACATTATTCCTACTTACTGCTTTACGACAATCACTCCCGTAGGATCCAAAGTGGTCAATACACAAGACCTCTTCGTTCATCTTCAGACCCGTAATGACCTCACTGAAGTAATGATATCTTTAGCAGGCTTTTCCTCAAGGATGTATTGTCCAAGTGTCTTCAACAGCTCTGGCTAATTCCTTTCCTGAAAGATGAACAGAAAACCAGTCTATTAGAGATGTCACTGTTGATTCCACTCCTGTCTTCGACAGATTACCTTCAGTGCTAAACAAGACATTCTTTCCTAGGTTGACAGATAGCCCAGGCAGATTCATAGCCAGGCATTTCTTTATAGAAGGATCGTGTACCGAGAAATGATGAATATAGCTCTCAGTACACGATCCTTCCATAGAAATGTCCATAGTTATGTCTATCTATTTTCAGAGCACTACGGATATGTGATCCCATAGGCTTGGTAAACGAATGTAGTCATAAAAGACGTATCTTTCGACAGTTATATTTTCCCTATTGGTTCTTAAACAAAGCTTACTAGAAAGCTAGGAAGACATTTTATGTTTCTTGCAACAAAATGTGACAATCAAGGATAAGTCTAAATGTTTAGTGCTGCCCGCTCCTTTCAGCTTAACTAATGTAAGACATGTTCTTAAAAAAGCAGCGCTTGCAATATTGCTTTCAAGTACAATAACACCATCAGCAAGACCTTAATAAATAGTAGGCCAAATCATGCAGCAATCGGAAGTGTTTACGCCGTCAAATGCAAGGCATGTAAATATATTCATATAGGCCAGACAGGTAAAACTGTAACGGAGAGGTGTTATTGGCACCGTCATGCAGTACACAGGGATGACCACAAAAATGCGATCGCTAAACATTGTCATGACAATGATCACCCCATAGATCTTGAAAATCCCGTTATTCTATACCCCTCTGCTGATTATGCCACACGTAACGTCATTGAATCTGTCTTAATTGCTAATACTAAGAACTTTAATTTGTCCCCCGGCAATTTTTAAACCCATCCTAGCATTAACCAAATCACAATGAGAAAATTGACAAAACACGAAAACATAAGAAAAGTTGTTCAAGACACACCCAGCTACCCAGGTCAACCCCGGCCACGTGACCTCCCTCAATCATTCCCTTACAACGGTTATGGCCAGACAAAGCAGACAGTGGTTGGTCTATACAGATTGGTGTTGGACGGCGGGACTCAAGTGTGATGTTGGGATTTAAATAACTTTGTTAAGTACTGGCACCTGATGATGAGGTGGATTGTTTCCATGAAACATGTCGTGCCACATTTATAAAAGAATTACATGTTAAATAAAATTGTATGAACTCCTACTGAAGTACGATATCACCTTCATGCTATCATCATGGACAAGTGTAATCATATATATAATGCAGTGGTTTCTGATTTCTGTTACTACAGTGGCATAATCACGGCATTTAGTGATACATATAACCAGTGTTCAAGGCTACCATACCCAGTCTGTATAATTCATCTGCTGCTTTAACACCTACGTCCATACATGCAGTGAGAGGCATAGCATTATCCTGAACACCCAGAGAAGGTGTTTCATTCGATTGGGTGGTTGTGACGGTCTTAATGACCCTTACAGTCAATAGGTCTAAAGTCTAAATAACCATCAAATTATCTCCACCCAGTAGCCCATGTATGCATCATCTTCTATACCACTATCATCTCCTTTCCTTAGCTTTCTGATTATTTTGCTTTCTGTCTCAAGACTCTCTTCCCTTATGCTCTGTTCTCGACCCACCAAATCTTACATCGATAGCATCCCCATTCTTGCAATATAAGTCCCCATTACTTCCCCACACCCCCCATTGTTGTTCTCTAGTCCTTACCCATGCATTCTACTGCCCTCCCCATACATGCTACACTCCCAACCCACGCATCCTACACTTCCTCTCTATCCATCTAGTCAGCCAAGAGGAGACGCACAAGGGGGAAAAGAACTTGGACAGATAATCAGTAGTGACCTAGAATATACAAAACTGAGCTAAGATATAGAAAAATGATTTCAAGCTGCATGAAGTAAAGCAATGAGTATATCATTAATATTGCGAAAGGTACAATATATTACATTTCATAACGTTGTAGACATGCCTGATTTAGATTGTACAGTATATTTCGGGTCACGAATCTTGATCAAAGACGAACGAGTCTAACGAATGGCAAGGAAACCAGTTCCGTGAAGAAAGACTCAGATTTCTAAAATCATTTCCTCTAAAAAAACCCAGAAACCTAGGTGATCTAATGGAGGTGTCCACAATACAAGATGATATCAGCAGCATCACTCCCTCACGACAATTTATTCACGTTAGGTAGAGATACAATGACCAGAAATAGTGATAGTAAATCAAAGGGTGAAGGAGATGTGTATTACTAACGTGAGTAAATTATTTTTTTTGTGTGTGGCAGTAAAGTGAGAGAACATTGGTATTAAGTACCAAGGATGCTGTCGAGGTGAAGATTATCAGCACCTTTGAATCACGACGAGACAAATACTTTAAATGATATCTGCTATCACGGGACGGACGCCTCCAAGAAGGAGAACCATTTGAACACATAATTCAACTTCTTATACGAACGTAACTCAGATTTTTTTTTCTCCTCTCTCTCTCTCTCTCTCTCTCTCTCTCTCTCTCTCTCTCTCTCTCTCTCCCGGGGTATATCGCTGCCTTGGACAAATCGGGTGTCTATTCCACTCACGCTTCCCAAGGCACAATATTCTCTCTATAGCACACGATGCTCTCTCTCTCTGTCTTAGCAATTTTTTTTTTTTCCTGCCGGCTGGTGAGCCAGAGGGAGTGGTGGGTTGGGAAGGAGCCTTCTACCTTGCTATTCTGTCTCTGTCTATAGGAGTGGGTAGGATGGAGCCTTCTGCTTTACTGTCTATAGTGGTGGGTAGGGAGGAACCTTCTGCTTTACCATCATGTCCCCAACTCTGATAGATAAGGAATTTTGAATGTTATTACTATCCTTAAACAAGATAACCTCATGATGGACCATTAGGTCTATTATCATCTGTCCCTCCCATGTACAACCCTACACACTCTTTCCATCCGTTCCACACCTACAACCCCTCACCTCAAACCTCTCACCACAACGTCCCACAGCCATAACCCCGCACCACCTCCTCAAACGTCCTCTGTGTACCTAGCTTCACTTAAGCAGCCAAGATGATTTTGAATTCACAAGAATACGTGATCATTTGATTCAAATCCCCGCTGACACTAGATCTGACAAAGTAGGTAGACATATCTGCCACGTAAGAAAAAGATGACAAAGGAGAGAGTAAGATGGCTCTACGCTCACTGCGTAAGGTCAAGAGATTCTGAGAATAACCACATGACCTTATCTTGAAATACACTTGACGAAAATAACTTGATAGTAGTCTATATTTAGCAACTCTCTCCTGAAAAAAATAGAAACAAAAAACCAGCATTGCTATCTCATTTATCCTTTTTTTTTTTCCTCATAATCCAAATAATTTGAGACGCCTGCCTCTCTCTCCATCCCCCACCTCCACTCACGCCCTCTCCTCCCAAGTGCACCTTGTGAGCGTCTTTCTGTGAGTCAATGCCACATCTGTGCTAAAATTAAGTCCCAGTAATTCTTCATATACTCGTGTTTACATTCCTCCTCTGCTACAACACTGCGAGTAATCTACCAGATGTTTACACTTCGGTATAAAAGGGACATTTTCGGCTACAATCAGTGCCAATCTAGACTAAAACCGGTGCGAACGTGTGCAAATATAAACCAGATAATTATTCTTGATGTTTGTTGTGCTAATTCACGCCTTTAAGCGTGGCAGTATAATGGAAAGGGTTGACGAGAGGGTGTTTCTTTTTCTCCCCCAGCTGTTGGGGGTCGTCACATGTGGCAGTCACATGCATGGGGAGGTGGCACGAACAGCCCGCTGGATCGTCGAAGGCCCTCACCCCCATCTCCGACGACCATCTGTCTACCCGTCTAACTATTTGTTGCTGGTGTTTCTTGGTCTCGGCGTATTGGAGGTACTATCTTGGCTTAGGAAGGTAGGTAGGTTGGTACCTCTTGGCCTAGGTAGGTAGGTAGGTAGGTTGATACCTCTGGGCCTAGGTAGGTTGGTTTGTACCTCTTGGCCTAGGTAGGTTGGTTGGTTGGTACCTCTTGGCCTAGGTAGTTAGGTAGGTTGGTACCTCTTGGCCTAGGTAGGAAGGTAGGTAGGTTGATACCTCTGGGCCTAGGTAGGTTGGTTTGTACCTCTTGGCCTAGGTAGGTTGGTTGGTTGGTACCTCTTGGCCTAGGTAGTTAGGTAGGTTGGTACCTCTTGGCCTAGGTAGGTAGGTTGGTTGGTTGGTACCTCTTGGCCTAGGTAGGTAGGTTGGTTGGTACCTCTTGGCCTAGGTAGGTAGGTTGGTTTGTACCTCTTGGCCTAGGTAGGTTGGTTGGTACCTCTTGGCCTAGGTAGGTAGGTAGGTTGGTACCTCTTGGCCTAGGTAGGTAGGTTGGTTTGTACCTCTTGGCCTAGGTAGGTAGGTAGGTTGGTACCTCTTGGCCTAGGTAGGTAGGTTGGTTTGTACCTCTTGGCCTAGGTAGGTTGGTTGGTACCTCTTGGCCTAGGTAGGTAGGTAGGTTGGTACCTCTTGGCCTAGGTAGGTAGGTTGGTTTGTACCTCTTGGCCTAGGTAGGTAGGTAGGTAGGTTGGTACATCTTGGCCTAGGTAGGTAGGTTGGTATCTCTTGGCCTAGGTAGGTAGGTTGGTTGGTACCTCTTGGCCTAGGTAGGTAGGTTGGTTGGTTGGTACCTCTTGGCCTAGGTAGGTAGGTAGGTTGGTACCTCTTGGCCTAGGTAGGTAGGTTGGTTGGTTGGTACCTCTTGGCCTAGGTAGGTAGGTAGGTAGGTTGGTACCTCTTGGCCTAGGTAGGTTGGTTGGTTGGTACCTCTTGGCCTAGGTAGGTTGGTTGGTTGGTACCTCTTGGCCTAGGTAGGTTGGTTGGTTGGTACCTCTTGGCCTAGGTAGGTAGGTTGGTACATCTTGGCCTAGGTAGGTAGGTTGGTACCTCTTGGCCTAGGTAGGTAGGTTGGTACGTAGGTACTGTCTCGTCGTAGGTAGGTGGAGAGGTAGGTACTATCTTCTCGTGGGTAGGTAGATGGGTAGGTACTATTTTGTTGTGGGTAGGTAGGTACTATCTTGTCGTAGGTAGGGAGGTACTCTCTAGTTGTAAGTAGGTAGTAGGCAGTCTCTTGTCGTAGGTAGGCAGGTTCTACTTAGTCGTAAGTAGTTAAGTACTCTCTTTTCTAAGTAGGTAAGGGGTGCATCGTCACAAGTAAGTAGGTAAGTAAACTCTTGCTGTATATAAGTTTCAACCTCGGCTCATCCGTTTCTTCTCTAACTTTCTCCATATCTTTCCTTCATCTCTTCTTTTTGTTTCCTTCCTTCATTCGTGGTCATTCCTTGTCTCTCTGTACATCAGTCTATCCACTCAGCCTGCCTCACTATCAATCTATCTATCGATCTAACCTACCTCACTGTCTCTTAATCTATCTATCTCTTCAGCCTACCTCACTATCTCTTAAATCTATCTATCTATTTAGACTACCTCACTGCCTCTTAATCTATCTATCTATTCAGCCTACCTCACTATCTCTTAATCTATCTATCTATTTAGCCTACCTCACTGTCTCTTGATCTATCTATCTATTTAGCCTACCTCACTGTCTCTTAATCTATCTATCTATTTAGCCTACCTCACTGTCTCTTAATCTATCTATCTATTTAGCGTACCTCACTGTCTCTTAATCTATCTATTTAGCCTACCTTGATATCTTCTAATCTAATCTATCTATTTAGCCTGCGTCACCATATTTTTTAATCTATCTATCTATTTAGCAAGTCTCACCATCTCTTCATCTCATGATCTTTCCTCATCTCTCACCCTCACCTTTATGCCCCTCATTCCCCCACGACATTACAATCATCTATGCCTCATTCTTCCTCCCAGGGTTCTTCAAGGCAATGTACGTGGCTTCCGAAAACCTAAGTCGCGCCCAACACATACGGAGAAACATGCATCTGTTTATCCTAGATATAATAGCCGAGAATGAGACATTAAGGGTGAAGGCATACGTTAATGAAATGCGCTCAGGAGTGACGCGGGACTCGGGGATCTCAGTCATGCGTTCTGAAGGTCGTCTGCTGCAGTTTATGACGTCACGCTGAAGCGCCGTCGTTTTTGTGACGTCAGATGTAAATACGTCCTAGGACAGCTGGTGGTAAGAAGTGGTCTGGCTCTGTATCTCCTTCTATGGCAGGAGGGAGTATGTCAATGGTCAGAGGTGAAAGAAAAAGATATATATATATATCCCTGGGGATAGGGGAGAAAGAATACTTCCCACGTATTCCCTGCGTGTCGTAGAAGGCGACTGAAAGGGGAGGGAGCGGGGGGATGGAAATCCTCCCCTCTCGTTTTAATTTTCCAAAAGAGGGAACAGAGAAGGGGGCCAAGTGAGGATTTCCCTCAAAGGCTCAGTCCTCTGTTCTTAACGCTACCTCGTTAATGCGGGAAATGGCGTATAGTATGAAATATATATATATATATATATATATATATATATATATATATATATATATATATATATATATATATATATATATATATATATATATATATACATATATATATATATACATATATATATATATATATATATATATATATATATATATATATATATATACATATATATATATATATATATATATATATATATATATATATATATATATATATATATATATATATATATATATATATATATATACGTATATGACATGATGATCACACTAGTCTGTGATAATAGTATGAAGGTGAAATCGCACTTCAGTAGGAGTTCATACAATTATATTTAACATATAATTTTTCTATACATGTGGCACGACATGTTTCGTGGAGACAATCCACCTCATCATCAGGTGCCAGTACTTAACAAAGTTATTTAAATCCCAACATCACACTTGAGTCCCGCCGTCCAACACCAATTATTACAGACCAACCACTGTAATAGCTGAGGTTGTTAGCGATGGGGTTGCTAATCGTTGGGGTTCGCCCTTGTTTGAGGTGTTGGCAGGGATGGCTGTCAACACAGTAGCAAAAGGAGTCCATGCCAATGAGGTTGAGGCAGTGTGGGGTTGAGGGAATTATTGATCCCAGTGGTTTTGGGGTTTTTTTTGAGCTGAGGTTGACAGTCTCGAGGGAATGAAAATACGAGAGAAACCTCAGGTCAAGAACAGAAGGGAGACATGGAGTAGTGGAGGGGGGAAAGGGTGCGTGAAGGGGGCCATCTATACTTGGCCCCCAGCTAACCAACCCTCACCAGCATCGTCCGTCCTTCTGTTCAAGGGAAGAACGGGCTGGCTGACAATGAGTCAAGTTTAGCTGACACAGACTCACCTCTTTTTATAAGTGTGTGTGTGTGTGTGTGTGTGTGTGTGTGTGTGTGTGTGTGTGTGTATTTACCCACAAATAATAATAATCACAGGGTATAAAAAAAGGCGTGAGTCAGAGGAGTACTATTATAAACCTTTCTTCTTTATCTACTGACTTGCCCTAACTTACTACACACACCCACCTGGCTTGCCCTGACACGCCACTCACCCACCTGGCTTGCCCTAACCCACCACACACCCACCTGGCTTGCCCTGACCCACCACACACCCACCTAGCTTGCCCTGACCCACCACACACCCACCTAGCTTGCCCTGACCCACCACACACCCACCTGGCTTGCCCTCTCACACTACACACCCACCTGTTTTGCCCTGACCCACCTCACACCCACCTGGCTTGCCCTGACCCACCACACACACACACCTGCCTTGCCCTGACCCACCACACGCCCACCTGGCTTGCCCTGACACACCACACACCCACCTGCCTTGCCCTGACCCACCTCACACCCACCTGGCTGGCTTGCCCTGACCCACCACACACCCACCTGGCTGGCTTGCCCTGACCCACCACACACCCACCTGGCTGGCTTGCCCTGACCCACCACACACCCACCTGGCTTGCCCTGACACACCACACACCCACCTGGCTTGCCCTGACCCACCTCACACCCACCTGGCTTGCCCTGACACACCTCACACCCACCTGTTTTGCCCTGACCCACCACACACCCACCTAGCTTGCCCTGTCACACTACACACCCACCTGTTTTGCCCTGACCCACCACACACCCACCTGGCTTGCCCTGACCCACCACACACCCACCTGTTTTGCCCTGACCCACCTCACACCCACCTGGCTTGCCCTGACCCACCACACACCCACCTGGCTTGCCCTGACCCACCACACACCCACGTAGCTTGCCCTGACCCACCACACACCCACCTGGCTTGCCCTGACACACCACACACCCACCTGGTTGGCTTGCCCTGACCCACCACACACCCACCTGGCTTGCCCTGACCCACCACACACCCACCTAGCTTGCCCTGACCCACCACACACCCACCTGGCTTGCCCTGACACACCTCACACCCACCTGGCTTACCCTGACCCACCACACACCCACCTGGTTGGCTTGCCCTGACCCACCACACACCCACCTGGCTTACCCTGACACACCACACACCCACCTGGTTGGCTTGCCCTGACCCACCACACACCCACCTGGCTTGCCCTGACCCACCACACACCCACCTAGCTTGCCCTGACCCACCACACACCCACCTGGCTTGCCCTGACCCACCACACACCCACCTGAGCTTGCCCTGACCCACCACACACCCACCTGTTTGGCTTGCCCTGACCCACCACACACCCACCTGGTTGGCTTGCCCTGACCCACCACACCGTCTTGCCCAACCATGAACTCACTGGTGATTGCTACTTCATCTTAATGAACACAATAAGAAAGAGATTAAGAAATATTATGAACAAAATTCAAAACAGTAATCATGAAATTAATTAACCCGAAAATGAACATGGGTGGAAGTAGGGCTAAAGTGCTTCTTGAAGTGAAATAAGTGGCTTTAAGTACACTATATGACCTATAACTTAAGGAACACAAAATTAGTTGTAAAAGCTGTTAAGTAGATATGCGAGAGATGCTTGTCATGCAGGCAACACTAAGTTATGAAAACAACAGTAAGCCATGAAGTCAACAGTAAGTCATGCAGGCAACAGTAAGTCATGCAGTCAGCAGTAAGTCATGCAGTTAACAGTAATTCATGTAGTCAACAGTAAGTCATGCAGTCAACAGTAAGTCATGCAGTTAACAGTAATTCATGTAGTCAACAGTAAGTCATGCAGTCAACAGTAAGTCATGCAGTTAACAGTAAGTCATGCAGTCAACAGTAAGTCATGCAGTCAACAGTAAGTCATGCAGTCAACAGTAAGTCATGCAGTCAACAGTAAGTCATGCAGTTAACAATAAGTCATATAGTAAACAGTAAGTCATGCAGTCAACAGTAAGTCATGCAGTCAACAGTAAGTCATGAAGTCAACAGTACGTCATGAAGTCAACAGTAAGTCATAAAGTTAACAGTAAGTCAAATAGTAGACAGTACGTCATACAGGCAACAGCAAGTCATGCACGCAACATTAATTCATGCATCCACCAGTAAGTCATTCCAAGTACAATAAGTCATGTGAACCCAGTCATTGGTTCACCGGTGTTACCCCAATCTCCAATCTCCCAGTCACACGTCTAATCTCATTGATATCCTAATCATAATGTGAACCCATCCTTACTGTCACCCCAGTCACAGTCGTCTAACTAATCCATGGCACCCTAATCATGATTCGGTGTAATCCGTGTTATCACAACCTAATCATTGAGATCCCAGTCATGATATCATCTATATCAGTGCCATTCCAATCAAAATGTTGACCTAATCAGTATCATCCCAATCATTATATGTCAATCTGTTCGGTATTATTCCAATCATAAAGTCAACCCAATCGGCGTCATCCCAATCATAATGTCAAGCTAATCAGTGTCATTTCCAGTCATATGTCCTCCTAATCAGTGTCATTTCCAGTCATATGTCCTCCTAATCAGTGTCATTTCCAGTCATATGTCCTCCTAATCAGTGTCATTCCCAATCATATGTCCTCCTAATCAGTGTCATTCCCAGTCATATGTCCTCCTAATCAGTGTCATTCCCAATCATATGTCCTCCTAATCAGTGTCATTCCCAGTCATATGTCCTCCTAATCAGTGTCATTCCCAGTCATATGTCCTCCTAATCAGTGTCATTCCCAATCATATGTCCTCCTAATCAGTGTCATTCCCAGTCATATGTCCTCCTAATCAGTGTCATTCCCAGTCATATGTCCTCCTAATCAGTGTCATTCCCAATCATATGTCCTCCTAATCAGTGTCATTCCCAATCATATGTCCTCCTAATCAGTGTCATTCCCAGTCATATGTCCTCCTAATCAGTGTCATTCCCAGTCATATGTCCTCCTAATCAGTGTCATTCCCAATCATATGTCCTCCTAATCAGTGTCATTCCCAGTCATATGTCCTCCTAATCAGTGTCATTTCCAATCATATGTCCTCCTAATCAGTGTCATCCTAATCATGGTATCAACCTAATCAGCCCCTACCCAATCACACCCTAATCACACAACCTTCAGAATGCGAATCACTCATCCTCATTCTTCTCATAAAACCAGAAAAAGAAAAAAGAATCGAAATAAGAAAATAGAAGAAATCTATCTTAAATTCTCGTAAGATAAAGGACATTAAACCACTTCGAACAACGGGTCTTAAACCCAAGCCACTACTGAAGGAGGAGAGACGGTAAACCCAAGCCACTACTGAAGGAGGAGAGACGGTAAACCCAAGCCACTACTGAAGGAGGAGAGACGGTAAACCCAAGCCACTACTGAAGGAGGAGAGACGGTAAACCCAAGCCACTACTGAAGGAGGAGAGACGGTAAACCCAAGCCACTACTGAAGGAGGAGAGACGGTAAACCCAAGCCACTACTGAAGGAGGAGAGACGGTAAACCACACTTGATGATCGTTGGTGTCAAGGCTGCGGGCGGACATGAGGGAGATGATGATGATGCTGAAGCTTCAACGTATATAAACGCTCCGTCAACGCCTTGCCAAGAACAACGGCTCAACGCCTCGCAACAATTACTACTGTTGGGTAAACGGTAAAGGAACGGATGGACGCCCCCTTCCCTCCCTATAGGCGTGGAGGGCGTGGAGGGGAACGCGAACGCTGGGTAAATAGTGGAGGAGGTCGTGGGGGGTTGGATGGGGGCGGTGGCAAGGTGTTTCTTTTAGGATTTTTTTTTATATTGGTATATGAGGGTCGAGATACGGGGCTAGGGGGTCGTATTTGTCAGTGTTGGTGTGCTGAAGTGTTCCCATGTAATGGGGAAATGGGGGAGGAAAGGTGTAGAAAATAAGGGTGAATTATTATGGGAGGAGGGAAAGATGAGGAAGTGTGGAGGATGGAAGAGGAGGGAGGGAGGGCAGGAAGATGTGTAAGAGAGAGGAGAGATTGGAAAGAAAATGTTGGAGGAATAAGAGGTTAGAAGAAGAGCAAGAAGACGGAAGGAATAGGAAGAGATGAAGAGAGGATGGAGGGGAAGAGGAAGGGGGGTTGAAGGCAGGTGTGTAGAGGGATGAGGCAGGAGGAAGGAAGAAAGAGGAAGACAAACCAGTCGGTTCATCCATAAGCGAGGCAGCCCACAATGTAGGGCAGAGACCTGAACACAACGATGAACTCAAACGACAGACACCTGCCAGATTTGGACAGCAGTACAATGGAACACCCTTGTATTCCCTCGAAGCCCCAGATCACTCAGAAAGACTCTAGTCGTGCATTCATGCACATAATGAATAATATTCAACTTTAGTGAATCAAAAAATAATACAACGCTATCACATACACACCCCCCCAGCTCACCGAGGGTATATAGATAAGGCATCCAAAATGTGTTTCCACATAACTCATCACATACATCACAGAACTTACACCCTACACCTGTACACACTTCAGTCTTCTCTTCCATTTCAAAAGGCTATCCCTACCCTATTCCACCTCTTCCTCCTCCTCTCCTTTCACCATCCTATTAAGTAATAAAATAGATTTTGAGTGCGCGTGGTCTGAACACGTAGGAGGGTATAAGGGGTGCACGGGATAGTTAACTGGAGTGATGTGGTATATAGGGAGCGACGTGCTATCCACGGCCCGAGCCGGTACAAATCAAGCGGTTGGGGCAACCATGAAAATGTCAGTGATGTCAGTTTGTGGGAAAGGGGCTGTGGGTTCGTTGCATTATGCATGGGAAAGGGGCTGTGGGTTCGTTGCATTATACGTGGGAAAGGGGCTGTGGGTTCGTTGCATTATACGTGGGAAAGGGGCTGTGGGTTCGTTGCATTATACGTGGGAAAGGGGCTGTGGGTTCGTTGCATTATACGTGGGAAAGGGGCTGTGGGTTCGTTGCATTATACGTGGGAAAGGGGCTGTGGGTTCGTTGCATTATACGTGGGAAAGGGGCTGTGGGTTCGTTGCATTATACGTGGGAAAGGGGCTGTGGCTTCGTTGCATTATACGTGGGAAAGGGGCTGTGGCTTCGTTGCATTATATGTGGGAAAGGGGCTGTGGGTTCGTTGCATTATATGTGGGAAAGGGGCTGTGGCTTCGTTGCATTATATGTGGGAAAGGGGCTGTGGGTTCGTTGCATTATATGTGGGAAAGGAGCTGTGGGTTCGTTGCATTATACATGACAACTAGAAAATGGATGTCAGCAGATGATGACTTCTCTTCGTATGTTCCTAGCACCACCTGACTCACGCGAGAAGCGTCAACTCTATATGAAGGAGAAATCGTACTTCAGTAGGAGTTCAGGTAATCTATTCAAACTCTACAATACCCTATAAGTTTCACAAAGGAAATCTGCTCATAAGATGTAAAACGATTCACAAAGTTTCATTTCCCAACACAGGCACAGAGGCTTGTACATCCTCTTACTGCCACGTCAGAGTAGAAACTGCCGTTAAGAGGAAAGTGGGGGGGAAGGGGTTTGCCTTATGGTTAAGTGGGGATATAAAGTGGTAGTTGGCCTGGGTAACGAGATGCGTGTTCAACTACTCTTTTAAAGCCATCTTGTCTCAATGATTTGTTCATAGTGATTTGATTGATGATATAATGCGTGTCTTAAAGATACCTAAGAATAGGTTAAAGTTATGAACAATAGCAATGAAGACAGATTCACTGACGTCACGGGCAGTATATTCTGATGAGGGTACAGTGTGAGTGGGTAGTTAAGGTCTACAGGGTGATCTTCTTCTTGCTAATACTTAGCAACAGCATTACTGTGATCCTCTCTGTGTCATTGGCATCTCTCAATCTCAGGTTTACCTGGTCTGGTCATTGTATACGTCTTTACATTCCTTACATTTAACTGCGTAAACACTCTCAATTTTCCGATTTGGGCTACTTTTGATTAGGGTCTTACTGATAGTGTTGTTATATGGAAATAACAACTTTATAAGCACTGTCTTTTAGTACCCTACATCATTTAAGTTAGAAGAATAGGGCAACAACAGACATTAAGATCTCTCATCCTTTTCTACATTGTTGTTACTAGATGTATAATACGTCTTCCTGGCTTTTCAATGAGCCTTGTTCACAAGCCACTTAGGATAACATCAATGTCTATGAATACATCATATATGGTTATATTAATCTAGAATTGTGAGATCACATATATGCAGTGCTTTTAAAAACATCAAAATCAATCTTGAATTTGATGATTGGGTGGATGATGTTTAATTCATCAAAGAAAACATCACAGTCTTGCAAAGATGGCCACAAGGACTACACATCATTAATGTATCTGAGTTCTTCAGATGGTTAATGATAGAAGTTAATTGTGTATTGTGAAGTTTGAATAAATTGTCTGAACTGGTACTGGGACGCTATTACCCCTTTATAGAATCCTATATAGAATAATTATGGACTAGTGTGATCATCAAATTATCAATATATATATATATATATATATATATATATATATATATATATATATATATATATATATATATATATATATATATATACATGCCTTGCATTTGATGGCGTAAACACTCCAAAATGTAGCATGACTTGGCCTACTATTCATTAAGGTCTTACTGATGGTGTTATTGTACTGGAAAGCAACATTACAAGCACTGTATTTTAGAACTGTCTTAGATTAGCTAAGTTGGGAGAATAGGACAACACTAAGCATTTAGATTTAATCTTATTTGTCACTTTTTGTTACAAGAAGAATAATGCGTCTTCCTAGCTTTCCAGTAAGCTTTGTCCACAAACCAATTGGGATAATATAACTGCCTAAAGATACGTCTTATATGACTACATTCACCTACCAGGCCTATGGGATCACATATCCTTAGTGCTCTCAAAAACATAGACATAAATACAGACATTTCCATACAAGAATCAGTCTTAATTGCACATTCTAAGAACTTTAATTTGTCCCCAGGCAATTTTAAAGCCCATCCTAGCATTAGCCAAATCATTATGAGAGAAATGACAAAACACGAAAACAGAAAAAGTTGTTCAAGACACACCCAGCCACCCAGGTCAACCCCCGCCACGTGACCCACCTTAATCACTCTCCCTTACAACGATTATGGCCAGACAAAGCGGACAGTGGTTGGTCTGTACAGATTGGTGTTGGACGGCGGGACTCAAGTGTGATGTTGGGATTTAAATAACTTTGTTAAGTACTGGCACCTGATGATGAGGTGGATTGTCTCCACGAAACATGTCGTGCCACATGTATAGAAAAATTACATGTTAAATAAAATCTTATGAACTTCATCTGAAGTGCCATTTCACCTTCGTATATATATATATATATATATATATATATATATATATATATATATATATATATATATATATATATATATATATATATATATATTTCATATCATTCGCCATTTCCCGTGTTAGCGAGGTAGCGTTAAGAACAGAGGGCTGAACCTTTGAGGGAATCCTCACTTAGCCCCTTTCTCTGTTCCTTCTTCTGGAAAATCAAAAATAAGAGGGGAGGATTTCCAGCCTCCCGTTCGCTCCTCATTTTAGTCGCCTTGTACGACACGCAGGGAATATATATTCTGCGTTCATCCTTCTTGTCTTGTCTCCACATCACTCCTTCACCACACCACGTCATGACTACTCCATCATTTCTCACTCTCTTCGCCCACGCCGTCTGTAATACATGTCTCCCTCTACCTTCGCCAAGACCTCAGTAAGTCAGGGTGTCGCTCCTCCCTCCTCGAAGCCAGCCAGTGACTCTCTAGCACTCACTCTTCCTAGCGAACAGCCTGTAACATTTCGCCACAAGTGTTGGTAGCTCAGTACCCACTCTACCGTACTTACTAACAGTTATTTCTGCCCTAGGTTGTCTATAATTAAACACTCACTCCCCATTCACATAGGGGCTGGGTCAGGTGCAGAAACCCTTCCCCCAGATCACCCAAAACATTTTACCTTATGTCCGGTGGAGTTACCATTCCTGCATTACAGGGAGAGAATTTCATTCTTGTGCTCCTCTTATCCTTTCATAAATGTGTGTTATCCTTATGTATATATAACAGAGTCTACACCAGGCACCTATTCATCGACCAGCAGCACAGGGGAGGATGGACAACAGCTGGGTTGACTGTAAGCTGCTTGCCCAGTTTAGGGTTTCGAACCAGGGCCCTGTAATACACGGTTCACAACGCCAACTAAAGTACCAAAGACAGAAAAGATGGATCATCAAAGTCTCATACCTGATGTGTGATTACGCTCTCATACCTGAGTCCCATCAACCAACCAGCTTCTTGGACGCACTCTACAGTATTTTCTTGTTTAAAATTCATACGTAAACATCATTAAGTCTTGTTTCCTCTCTTACCATCCAACTGTTCGACTAGGCATCTAGTACACACCACTTGCCTCTTCTCCAAGGCAAACATCTTTCTGTCCTCTACGTAAATTATACTTCTTTTCCTATTTGTTCTTCAAACATTCTTCGCCACGATCTATAAGAATTCTTTTGGTCTAGCTACTCTCACAATATCATCTGCAAACGACAACTTCTCTTTTTCCAGTCCCTCTCAATGCCCACCATTGCTCTTCTGGTACTTCATATCTGGCAAAGCCTCTACTACTTTTACACTATTGAGCTCATAAAAAAGGAGCATCTAGATTTAAGGTGTCTTTACTTAGCTGCAGTTTTACATCAGAGCAATTACTCACAACCCCATAATTTCAAATATATAATCTCCTCATTCTTTGTAGAAGTTCTTTTTCGCTTCTTTTAGTTTCCCCCCAGATCCCAACATTGCGAGCTCCTCCACATGTCTGCCCCGTTAATCTAATCAGAGAACTTTGCTGGGCCAACAGCACATTGTTCTCCACCTCCAAGATTTCATGAGTAGTCATCCTGAGAGTAAAGGCATGCCTCCCTCTTCGATTCTCACTACATCATCTGTCATATCACTGTTCCTCCACGTATCACTGTTCCTCCACATAACCAACCTTTCATCCTAAATGCGTTACGACACTTAGCGAAGCTTATGGCTCTGTCTAGATGACATTAAACCATCTACCTCTTTTCCAATATACGACAAGAGAGCCACAGCACCATTCCAGGGTCCTTCCAAGTAGTCGATATTACATGAAAGCGTTTGTACATCTTACTTCTTAAGAGGACCTCATATCTCCTTTTCCTCCACAGGTCTCCTGTACTTCCTCCCTCCCTCCCTCCTTCCCGCAGGCTGACCCCACCATACCCCTCCACCCTCAACAGTCGCCCACATTAGGTAATCATCTCACCTGTGATTTTTGCTAGGCTGGCTTACGTCACGATCCTCACCTCCACCTACACCCAACCGGGGATATTCTTGTCACCCCCACATGCATAATGTTTCATTGAATCATTCAGACATTCTTTCCCTATGTGTGTGTGTGTGTGTGTGTGTGTGTGTGTGTGTGTGTGTGTGTTTATTTTTCTACCTATTTCATTAATTTGGTATACCAGGTCCATTCAGTTTGTTTATACACCTCACCCCAAACACTTCCCTCAATATTGTATTTTTGTTCCCTGTCATCCTTTCATTTTAGAGTTTAATTCAACGTGTCTTACCCCCCGTCTCCCGTTTTCTTTCACCACTTTGCATACTGTGTCTTCGCGTCTCCAGCGACGCCTGCAGGATATTGCGTCGTTCTCTCAGTAAATGTCTACTGAGTGGCTCCATCCATTTCGACACGGTTCTTGGCCATTCCTCTCTCTCTCCCTCTCTCTTTTTTCACTCCCTCACACTGCACCTGCCACACTCACACACACACACACACACACACACACACAAGGGTGGTGGATGGTGAAAATGGACTTAAGAAGGACTGTCGAATGTTAGCAGTTTACAAAGGCTCGTAAAAGTTACTTGATGATATAGGAAAAAAAAATTAGGAGATGAGGAGACCTCACGAGTATACAGACCTCCCTTCCTATACCCCCATACTTTACAAATAGATAAATATAGATAGGTAAATGTACCAACTACTCAATGGCTCCTATGTATTCGTCTGCAAAGAGGTTACCCCAACCTTTTAGTCATTATTTCCCATTAATTCCTATCTTATAGTCTCTCTCATCTCTCCACCTCTTCGAGTCTCCTTAACAGAGATGTCTCCTGCTCTGTCCAAATATACCATAACTAATTAAGGATGATACGTGTACTGGACAAAGAGATCTGTCGCCATGTAAGTCCACCTCCAAACTGCAACCCCAAATGGCCTCTTCAGCATCTTATCCTCTGTTATATACGTATGTAATCCAACATTGAGAACAGTCATGAATTCGAGTCTAAATCTGGAAAGTAATGTTTATCGATAGCATAGCCAGATTCACAGTTCAGGCGCTAACAAACGTGAATTTATCTTTATTGCTCTTCTTATCGTCTCTGCTCTTCCCAATTTTGTGCCTTGAGTGACTTCATCACCCCTCCTCCCCATTTCATGCTAATTATTCAAATATATCTCTTGACTATATTCAAGTTCTCTCATTCTATCTCTAACCTATTCTATCGTTACAGACTCATCTCTCAACCCTGTCTCACCGTACACACTTCTTGCCAAGCACTTACACACACACACACACACACATACACACACACACACACACACACACACACACACACACCCACACACACACATACACACCCACACACACACACATACACCACACACACTTCCCCATACACACTACACACTACACCTCTCCGTCTCTCACCGACCATGACGATAAAGCAGTATGTCCCATTCCACCATCTTGATAACCTAGGATGGACGACCGTACAGCTTACGTGTTTCGGCAGAATTAAACCACTATATTACCCCAGGCGCTTTGCTCTTTCCCTGTTTATGGCCCCAAAATGCTGGTCCAACCGTCTTTGATGTGGGGAGGGCAACGATGCAGGCCCTGGTCGTGGTGGCTGGTCGTCTTGGTCGTCCTGGTTGTGTCCCGTCGTTTTGTGGTTAGGTTATTGTGTGTACGTGTGTGTGTGTGTGTGTGTGTGTGTGTGTGTGTGTGTGTGATTGCTAATTGTGTGTTACGGGAAGAGAATTTTACACTCGTGTTGCCCCGTCTCTTAACCTTATATATATGTGTATTATGTCTTTACTCGTGTGCGTATATATAAACAGGCACACACACACACACACACACACACACACACACACACACACCTCAGCCTGAGTCAGGTACCTATTCACGGACCAGCCCCGAGGGGAGGATGAACATCTGGGTCGTCTATGGGGTGCGAATGCCTCGCCCTGGATTCGAACCCGGGGCGTGCCCTTGCGTGACTCATGGTCAGTAAAGCTAACTACTACGCCACAGAAGCCTGTATTTGCTTGTTTGATGTTTCTTAATTATTGGTCTTAGGTTTTATATCGTTTTTTTATTGTTTTTGCTATCGTAATTCGTGATATATGAGATGCTTTTGTTTGTTTGTTTTTGTTTGTCGTGATTATAGTGGTGTATTCGTCTTATTTTGTGATTTGTTTGCAAGGAGTCTGGGTTTGTGACATTCTATCTGTTTGTGAAGATTTATTTTTTTGTCTTGTATGACCGATTCATTGTTACCATTTCCTTGTCGATGGCTTTTACTTGTCTTTTTTTGTGTGTTTTTTTTTTGTTCTTTGTGGTTGATGTAATGATGTGCTCTGTCTGTGGTTTAATGGTTGTACACACACTGGTTTATGGTGGTTGGTGATGGTTTGGTTTGATGTCGCCTCATTTACCTCCACATCTTTTACATGAACAACAAGTAATTTTTACTTTCTTTGTTGTGTTTATCTTGCTGTAAGGCTATTGTGGTTTGTTTGTGTATATTTCGCTGTAGTTTGCGGTTAGATTTTTGGTTAGTTCTTATGGTTTGTTGGAGGGTGTTAGAGGGTGTGATTATTCGTTTGTTGGAGTGATAATGGGATGGATTGGTGTTTTCTTTGTTTTTTTTTGTTTTTTCTTTTTCAACCTGGCTTATGGTGTCTTTGTTAGATGGTTTCTTATGTGTTTGTAGCTGTGACTTGCTGGGGTTATGGTCTGTTATTTTGTACGGGTGTTTGGGGTCTGTTTGTTAGAGTTTGTTAGAGACTGTGGTTTGACTGGTGTAAGTGGGTCACTGGTTAGTTGGGATGCTGGTTAGGTTAGGTTAGGTTCGTTAGTCATGACAGAGATGAAGTGGATAGTCATTTCCATTGTTTGTACATCTGCTGATGTCATTTAATTTGTTCTTCAACTGATTCATTCTCGTTCGATCTTGTTCTCAACTGTTCCTGTCCTCTCATTAGCCTGTTCTTCAGGTGTCTCGTCTCTCACAATGTCTTCCCATTCGATCATGGAAGTTCCCATTAACTCTCAATATAGCCATCTTCACTACACCATTGTACCATATACGTGTCCACTCTCAATATGGTCGTCTTCACTACACCATGGTACCATATACGTGTCCACTCTCAATATGGTCGTCTTCACTACACCATGGTACCATATACGTGTCCACTCTCAATATGGTCGTCTTCACTACACCATGGTACCATATACGTGTCCACTCTCAATATGGTCATCTTCACTACACCATGGTACCATATACGTGTCCACTCTCAATATGGTCGTCTTCACTACACCATGGTACCATATACGTGTCTACTCTCAATATGGTCATCTTCACTACACCATGGTACCATATACGTGTCCACTCTCAATATGGCCGTCTTCACTACACCATGGTCTGCACTCATATTTCCCCATTCGTGTCTCCACTCTCATATTCGTCATTTCTTCATCTAACCATACCTATATACTGCCTCTTCCCAACGAGATCTCACCTCACCTCTTTCATTCATGTGTCCTGCTCTGTATTTTCCCCCCATTCAAGAGTTCTCACCATCACCTCTCTCATTCATGTGTCCTGGCTCTGTATTTCCCCCCATTCAAGAGTTCTCACCATCACCTCTCTCATTCATGTGTCCTGGCTCCGTATTTTCCCCCCATTCAAGAGTTCTAACCATCACCTCTCTCATTCATGTGTCCTGCACTCATATTTTCCCCCCATTCAAGAGTTCTAACCATCACCTCTCTCATTCATGTGTCCTCGTTTCTTATTTCCCCTCATTCATGAGACCGACAACCTGCCACCTTCCCCCTCCCCCCAACTCCACCTCACCCATTCATGGGGGCCTGGCGTGCACCAGCAACATCCTCTCCCCATTCAAGAGTCGTTGCCCCCTTCCCCCAACCAACCCCTCCTCCTCATCATTTTTATCTCATGCAACCTCGCCTCGCTAGCGATGCCCTCATGTTCACTCATTTCCACCTCTATCGTCCACCCATTCAGGTGTCTTCGGTCCTTATGGCACTCTCACTCGTCTCTTACCTCTCTCCCCCACCTCTCTCTCTCTCTCTCTTCCCCCCCCCAACCCGCAGCCCCCCCTCCTTCCTCCACCCCACACTCTACTTGTCTCTTCATCTCGCAACACCCCCTCCCTCCCGCCCCTGCCCCTCCTTGCTGTACGCAAGTGCGTCTCTCTCTCTCTCTCTCTCTCTCTCTCTCTCTCTCTCTCTCTCTATCTATCTATCTATCTATCTATCTATCTATCTCGTGTGCGAGAGAGAGAGAGAGAGAGAGAGAGAGAGAGAGAGAGAGGCCAAGGATATAAATCCTTCTCGGTTTAGGGAAAACGGTGTCAGGGAGTGCGGGAAAAAAATAAGATGCTTAAAGTAAGTGGTGCCA
>NC_092280.1:8021300-8046300 GCF_036320965.1 Panulirus ornatus | reverse complement strand
TAGTTTGAAAAAAAAAAAAATATATATATATATATATATATATATATATATATATATATATATATATATATATATACATATATTTTACGGTTGGATGATCTAAAAACTTTATCATACCTTGTGTCGTGTGAATAGTAGAATTTAATCCCGAATGAATCAGATTCCTGGAAATTCAAGAGCGTTAGGGTATTATATAGAGGTGAGGAGGGAGTGGTGAGTGGTAGATAGACAAATAGATAAATAGATAGGTAGAAAAATGAGAGAGGGAGAGAGAGAGAGAGAGAGAGAGAGAGAGAGAGAGAGAGAGAGAGAGAGAGAGAGTACCTTCGATGTGTTGGCAGGGTGGTAGGGCTAGCGCGTAGCGCTCACCGCTTATCTTCCTTGTTCGATGACACAGTTTCTCTCGTCCGTCACTTCTATTCACCCTATGTCCTGCTTCTCGTGTAGGGTTGAATCATCACTTTCATTTTCTACTTCCTCTGACGTAGTTACCTGTTCGAAGCTCATTCGGAATCGTCTTCAACCTGTTCGAAGCTCATCCGGAATCGTCTTCAACCTGTTCGAAGCTCATCCGGAATCGTCTTCAACCTGTTCGAAGCTCATCCGGAGTTGTCTTCAACCTGTTCGAAGCTCATCCGGAATCGTCTTCAACCTGTTCGAAGCTCATCCGGAGTTGTCTTCAACCTGTTCGAAGCTCATCCGGAATCGTCTTCAACCTGTTCGAAGCTCATCCGGAATCGTCTTCAACCAAGAGCGTTTCGAATGCATCTGTGGTCACTCCTGGCATAGGCTTTCGTTCTCCTGGCATTATATTGAAAGACCTATTTCCAGGTTCCTCGCTGGGACTTCACATAGTCGTGTGGTAGCATCTTGGTATGTACCCAGGGTAAATATACCTGGATTTAAGCATTCTGTGTCTTCCCTGTAACAGGATACTAGCGAGGAGAAGGAGCGAGGCGGAGGGGAGTGAGTGGCTCTTCAACAGACATTCTTGACATAATGGCTGGGATGAAGCTGTTCTTGTAGCAGTGTGTACGAGGTCGGACGGTCTTGGTGCTGCTGAGGTGCCAAACTGGAACTTGGGGTCGAGGGATCACTTGGAGGCAAGAGGTAACGATGAAGAAGATTAGTGGACCACCACCTTCCTGAATTGTCGGATAAGGTTAGGAACACGTATGTGTTTACTGTCGCCCTTTTCTGCGCTTTTTTTTTCTAGTATTCTCAGTTGTGTGGTGGGTAGGGAGGAAGACCAGGCGGGGGAGGCTTAGGTAAGTCTGGGGAAAATGAATCGCGTGTTGGTGTTCTTCTATTCAGGAGAAGGTAGTCTAATGTGTTACTACGAAGGATGTTAAGGGCATACCTGGGTACTGATGTTATATATTCCCTCCAGCTTCGTGTATTATCTCCAGTGACATCGAGTAGGCTTGGTGGACTGAACCATCGCGAGGAGACGAGGGACCTAGTGAGACAGTAGTGTGTGGGACGGGGGTTTGGAAGAGAGATTCACGTGCTTGCTTTGGTTGACGGTGACGTTGCTGGCGATGGTTCGGTTCTGGAGGTTGTTGAAGGACGTTGTGGAAGGGTGATGACGTCTATGTATTTTAACAAGAGACTAGACAGACCTTCTTAATTTGCGCCTGAGCTGCTAAGTGCAAGCAGTACTTGACCCTCTCATCTGGAAAGCGGAATGTAAACTCATGTACCAAGATGTCCTCAAACTCCAGCTATAGGGAGAAAGTATATAAGAAAAAGGGGGTGATCAATATAGCGCTATCGTCACCAAAATTCTCTCTGATGCGACTGAGGAACTCAGATGCGACCCGAATATTGCAGAGAGACGTGAAGACAAGGCTATACTGGGCCACTGTCTCCGTCGTTCACAGTGAAGAAGACTCTATACGAAGCTTAGTGATAACTAAGGTGACCCCTACTTAGGTCAAGGATAGGAAAAGAGACCCTAAAGAAGCCCTCAAAAGGATCACCAAATCTACTGATGCTGCTAACACAAACACCGTGGAACATTCTCCAGGTCATTATGGACGTGGCAACATCAAGACCCATAAACGTAATGATCCACTCTGACCAATCACATTATATAGTCCAACACTGGCATAACAGCGATCCAGCCAAGAGGCTTCATAGGGTATTGAGCCTATGAACACCTCTCCACATTCTGTATGAAATCCACATAAGAATTTGTGGAGATATTGAAGATAGGGGATAGGGGAGAAAGAATACTTCCCACGTATTCCCTGCGTGTCGTAGGAGGCGACTAAAAGGGAAGGGAGAGGGTGGCTGGAAATCCTCCCCTCTCGTTTTTTTTTTTTTAATTTTTCAAAAGAAGGAACAGAGAAGGGGGCCAGGTGAGGATATTCCCTCAAAGGACAAGTCCTCTGTTCCTAACGCTACCTTGCTAATGCGGGAAATGGCGAATAGTATGAAAGAAAGATTGAAGACTAGATGACGTAACGCCCATCTCTCAAGGACCATTCTGCAAACATGCCAGTGAACACTACAGTCATCATCATCGTCGACATACTGGACCTCAACTCCCAGAACCTTCCAGATCCATCCTGAAGGCGATGCTCCGTACCTGCCCCACTGAGGCTACACCCCCGAGGCCCCAGACGGTCACCTCTCCTACCAAATGGGAGGCGTGGTAATGAGGTCTCCCTCAGGAGTTCCCTCTGGAAATTCTGAAAGTGTGTCGCAGCGAAAACCGAATTCTTCGAGGCGATCGCCTCCATCCCACCACGTCCCACCATTTACTGCCGCCGTTTGGACGATATCTCCTTCGACGTGAGGAATTCATAACGCCTACAGCTACCGCGGAATGTCCTAGAGGAGAACCCAACACTGAAGTTCACATACGAACTCAGCACTGAGAACAGAATCCCCTTCCTTGATGTTCATATCAAATGGGGAAGACGACACCTTTTCCTCTTCAGTTTACAGAAAGCCTACTGATGTTGACAGGTGCCTGAATACGGCCAGTGAATGCTCTGGCCGCTACAAAGTGAATGTTATAAGGTCCTTCACTAGAGGAGCTTTTAAGAGCTGCTCAGGCCAGGATGTCCTCAACCAAGACGCTCCTCATCGACTGCGATAGACACTGGTCAACAACGGAGACACCAGGTATCGAAGTCGAGGCTGGGGTTAGGAAGTAGTCAGCCACATCTCTCAATAACCCTCGCTCCTACATCTATGATGGCTCTATTTTCAAACCGTAGTCATCATAGAACCAGATGTCTCCCGCCTACTAACCTGACAAGCAGGTACTTCATCAGGCCATCAATGAGAAAGCCTCATGCGTCAACAGTGAGGACAGAATGAGGATAATCATCATACACACGAACAGAAACATAGTTATGAAAAGCACTATGACGCTAGACGTCAGCCGACTTGAGAGAACGAATGTGATCGACCAATACTCATGCCATGATAGATACTGCAAGCTTTGAAATATAGATTCCACTGGCGTCACTGCACTACGCAAGACACTGCACTACACTTATAGAAGATGGTTCTCACCAACATATGCTCTAGAAGTACTTAAGAAACTTATTTCAGAGACGACCTCACAAACACCAATAAAATCATGAAATCCAATTATGAGAAGCTAATGATTATGGATGCCTTCTTAATTGTGAGAATTTTCACCTAGTTTTAAGGAAATGGTGAACTCGTGCATTACTCTCAGTCTTTTCAATCAGCCAGCACCTACCAGTCAAGGGTACATAGAGCAGGAGGAACGTACAGTGCAGCTAACAGATTGACTTCTTCACCCAGCTCGATTCTATTTTCTTCGCTTCACTCAGTGAAAAAGAGGAGACCCAGCCTTCACTTTACTCAACCACCATGATGAAGACACCTCCAGGGTTTTGTGATGACATCTTCTCACTGGAATAAGAGCCCTGAAATATTACAGTACGTCTTTAACCGTGTGGAGTTAACGCCAGGAACAAAATGAAGAAAAGGACCCATCCGCTCAAAACTATTCTCTAGCTGTCATGTGTAATGCACCGAAACTACAACCCCCTATCCACATCTAGGCCCCACAGACCTCTCCATGGTTTACCCCGGACGACTCACATGCCCTGGTTCAGTCCACTGACAGCACGTCGACTATTTCTTCCGTATCAAAATATCGTCAGGACATAAATACTATCTTCTGCAGTGATTAATCGCAATCATATATATATATATATATATATATATATATATATATATATATATATATGGGAGGTGGGTTGATTAGAAAGGGTAGTGAGTGGCGGGATGAAGAAGTAAGAGTATTAGTGAAAGAGAAGAGAGAGGCATTTGGACGATTTTTGCAGGGAAAAAATGAAATCGAGTGGGAGATGTATAAAAGAAAGAGACAGGAGGTCAAGAGAAAGGTGCAAGAGGTGAAAAAAAGGGCAAATGAGAGTTGGGGTGAGAGAGTATCATTAAATTTTAGGGAGAATAAAAAGATGTTCTGGAAGGAGGTAAATAAAGTGCGTAAGACAAGGGAGCAAATGGGAACTTCAGTGAAGGGCGCAAATGGGGAGGTGATAACAAGTAGTGGTGATGTGAGAAGGAGATGGAGTGAGTATTTTGAAGGTTTGTTGAATGTGTTTGATGATAGAGTGGCAGATATAGGGTGTTTTGGTCGAGGTGGTGTGCAAAGTGAGAGGGTTAGGGAAAATGATTTGGTAAACAGAGAAGAGGTAGTAAAAGCTTTGCGGAAGATGAAAGCCGGCAAGGCAGCAGGTTTGGATGGTATTGCAGTGGAATTTATTAAAAAAGGGGGTGACTGTATTGTTGACTGGTTGGTAAGGTTATTTAATGTATGTATGACTCATGGTGAGGTGCCTGAGGATTGGCGGAATGCGTGCATAGTGCCATTGTACAAAGGCAAAGGGGATAAGAGTGAGTGCTCAAATTACAGAGGTTGGGGCAGCACAGCACCAACTGGTATATAAGATAATTTGACCGAATGTTCCACGATATATAATGAAAAGACCTTGCTGTATGTATGGTCCAATATGCATAGTTAATCTTTCCGGTCCTCGACCTCTTAGGGTCGTAAGAGAAAGCCATATTCCATGTCAATAACGTATCAAGTTACCACGGATTGAGAGGGGGGGAAAATGACGCTTGTACTGGTGGGGAATATCTTGTCCTTCTTCCCCCGCTTATCTTACCGGAGCGCCCCTGAAGGCGAAGCCCCTGTTCTTGCCGCCTGCCGTCCGTACATAGCCGATTCGTCAGGGCGATTTGCGGAAACATAATTTCTTAAGGACATTCCTTACTAGTCACCTGGGTCGTAATGACTCTAAAGATGGAGTCTGAGATACAGGCTGAAGTACGACCCTGGTATAACAGAGATTTACCTCTCTGTACGTCAGGGTTACATAGTGTTGAGCAGTAATGGCCGCTAGAGGAGAGGGATGGTACGGGGGTTAGGCTGGAGGGAGACTGGGGCGGTCCAGCAGCCCTTCCGTATGAGTGTGTGTGTGTGTGTGTGTCGTTCACATCTACCTGACACGTCGATCTAACTTCATCGTTGTGTACAATGTAATGAAGGGAAGGAGGCGTCTTGATAGAGAAGGAGAATGAGAGAAGGTTGTGATAGAGGGAGCAGAGGAAGTGGAAAGAAGGGATAGACGAAGGGAGAGGGAGGAAGAGAAGAGGAGGGGAATGACAGGAGGGAGGTGTGGTGGGATAGAGGCGAGTGGTTTCTGCGTACGTGTCACATGTGCAAAATGACTGGAAAGTCAGGTAAGTGTGTATGATGTGTGAGTGGGTGGAGAGGTGCTCTCTGGAGGGAGAGGGCGCTGGTGGTGGGGTGGCGAGTGTGGGAGTGCAGAGAGGAAATCAGATTATGAAGAATACAAAGAAGTTGTTAATGGATACATGGGAATACATGGAAAGGATAGATATCACAAGACCTGATGGTCTATGACGAGGTTATTCGATTAAGGGCATTACATGGGAAAACCAGATATCAGAAGACCTGATGGTCCATGACGAGGTTATATGCTGGAGGACCCTACATGGGGATATAAAGGAGATATAACAGAAAACTTATTATGACTAGATTATTTACTTGATAGTAGTAGTATCCTAACATCTTTATCTCCATGATTAGAAGCAAGATAGTACAACATTACATGTGTTGAGATGGTGCGAATAGTCAAAGTGTTTATCAAAGAGATAGAGGAAAATGATAGAGGAAATATCTTGAGAAGAGGTAAAAGAGAGGAGCATAGAGACTGTAGTAAGTTGGATGATAAAGAAACAGTTGAGGAGTTAGGGTAGAAGGTCTGATAGGACGGCTAGGGTGGCAATGTGGATCTTAGTACATCCAAGGTGATCAAGACAAGCTAAGGGGGATCAGGGAGGTAGAAAAAAAAAAAAAAAACACGGGATGGGACTGATGTCTTTTTTCTCTCTTTCCATCTAACAGGTAAGAAAATACAACCCAGCTCCCACCTGTGTTTATATACTACCCTGATCCACTCATTCACCGGTATGTATACACAAGGTATGGTCTCTCTCAACGGTACATATAAATATTTCATTGTATTTGATGATTTTCAACGAAGCTGGAGGACAGTTTAGAACATACAATATCTCTTCGACAGTAGGATTCGAACAGCTACCACTCATGTGGGAGTTGGGGATGCCGTGAACTAGGCTCTTTAGCCCATAATAGTGAAATTATTAGCGAATTATTTGCATCAGACTCACAGTCACCAGCAGCAATCGTTTTATAAAAATTACTGTGAAATATAGCGCAATGAACGCGCTCCTCCACAGAACATACGATAACCACCCGACAGCAGGATTCGAACCGCTACCATTTTGTGTGGAAAATACCGACGTTACGAACAGAAGACATGGAGTGCAAGACAGAGAAATGATCAGAGAATCGAACCATATTTAAAGGCCTTATGCGTGCTTGTGCCACCGAAGCCTCACTTCGCAGTCCAGATGGTATGGTATATCAGACAGACAGCCATACGCTTCCTATTGGGCCTAATTTTCCTCACTTCTTCTCGTGTCTTGTAGGAAAGAAAACACCAAGTTTTACAGACGACACCATGCGTCCCTCCACGCACTAACGATACGTTGAGAAGCTACGGAAGACTAGGAAGGACACGTCTGTCCTGAGATTCACCTGTGAGTTGGGTGTGGACAACAAGATCCCTCCCTTCCTTGACGTAGACATCCGGGCTCGTCATCATGGGGATTATCCAACTAGTGTTCATCGTAAGTTCACCTTTGATATGGGAAGCGGTTTGAACCTTGGAAGTGAGTGCCACAGAAGATACAAGATAAGCGTTATCAGAGCCTGAATGTAAAGGCAGACTGGCAAAAAAGATTGTTCTTCCTGGGGCCCTTCTTCCATCAAGAAATCACCAGTTAAACAGATTTTAGTTCAAGCAATTTTTCTAATAAAACCATTGCTAAACAAGACACGTTAATCAGATCAATTCAGAGAGTGTGAGAAGATTGAACAAATATACGGTACAGAAAGAGGGCTATAGATTAAACTGACGCAATAAAAAAAGAGACAGACAGATAGACAGGGAAACGAGCAAGAGACAGATATCACGTCAACCATCCTTATATGTCTTAGCAAGTTCACACACACCCAGCGCCGCTGTTAATATTTTCAGTCACTCCCGTTCCCTTACCAAAACATATGTCCCGACCTCTGAATGTGGCTTTGTCTTAGACGGCCTATTTTGTTCGTCACTTTCTTTCTGTAATAGTTTTTAGTATCTAGCTGAAGTTGATCGTGTACATTACAGTTTTCGAGCTTACTAAGACATAGCTGGAACACCACAAATGAGATTGAAATAGAAAAAAACCAAGAGGTGTGGATTCCTGGCGATGAATTGAAACACGGATGTCATGACCCTATAATCTATCTTACCTTTACAAGCTTATACCTTCCCCAGCACCTGTTTTAAAAGACAAACCGAACACTCGATAGAAATTGGCCACGAACTGGGACGATGTCCTTTATAACTAGAGCCGCTGATGATCCACAACAACAACCACAGATAAGGTGCTTTTATAAACGGGTGAAATAACTAGAACACCAGTTAAAGTGGGAAAACATTCTTGGAACGTCGGAGTAAAATAGAATAAAAGATCGTGGAACACTGAGAGAGAGAGAGAGAGAGAGAGAGGAGAGAGAGATGAGAGAGAGAGAGGGGGAAGAGAAGAAGAGAGAGGAGAAAGAGAGAGAGCAGGGCTTTGGAAACCCATCTGGAGGGGATCGGGACGCGGTCGCTGATCAGCGGGTGAGGATAATCCCCCAATCAGAGTTCGTCCCCCCATTCACAAGGGGCCCCAATTGTCTGAAAAACCTGTTCTTACCCCCCTTTTTCGTGGCGGGAAATATTCCGAATTCCCCACTTCTCCCATGAAAACCCCTTAAAACCCCACGGGTCTCAGTGGCAAATTTTATAATAAATCCCTTTAATATGTAGCTTGAAAATTTGCATTTCAAGGGGTGACTGAGCTAAGGGGGGGGGAATAGGTCGGGTCGCGGGAAGGAGGGAGAGCGACCAAACCCCAGGAGGAAGATACCATAAGTAGTTATTTTGTTTTATAATACAGCTTCGCGGGAAAATTGTAATTACCCCCTGCAATCTACTGTATGGGGCGAGGGGGGGGGGAGGGGAGGATGGGGGGGTGTTTTTGGTGTGTTGTGAGGAAGAAGAAGAAGGGGGGGGAGGAGAAAAGGGGTCCCTGCTGTGTGGGGGGAGAATCTGTCACTGCTGTAAGGTAGGAAGGGGATGGGGGGAAAGGAGAGAAAGGGAAGAGAGGGGGGAGTGTGTGTGTGTGTGTGTGTCGTTCACATCTACCCGACACGTCGATCTAACTTCATCGTTGTGTACAATGTAATGAAGGGAAGGAGGCGTCTTGATAGAGAAGGAGAATGAGAGAAGGTTGTAATAGAGGGAGCAGAGGAAGTGGAAAGAAGGGATAGACGAAGGGAGAGGGAGGAAGAGAAGAGGAGGGGAATGACAGGAGAGAGGTGTGGTGGGATAGAGGAGAGTGGTTTCTGCGAACGTGTCACATGTGCAAAATGACTGGAAAGTCAGGTAAGTGTGTATGATGTGTGAGTGGGGTGAGAGGTGCTCTCTGGAGGGAGAGGGCGCTGGTGGTGGGGTGGCGAGTGTGGGAGTGCGAAGAGGAAATCAGATTATGAAGAATACAAAGAAGTTGTTAATGGATACATGGGAATACATGGAAAGGATAGATATCACAAGACCTGATGGTCTATGACGAGGTTATTCGATTAAGGGCATTACATGGGAAAACCAGATATCAGAAGACCTGATGGTCTATGACGAGGTTATTCGATTAAGGACATTACATGGGAAAACCAGGTATCAGAAGACCTGATGGTATATTACGAGGTTATATGCTGGAGGACCCTACCTGGGGATATAAAGGAGACATAATAGAAAACTTACTAGATTATTTACTGACTAGATTATTTACTTGATGATAGCAGTTGTATCTTAACATCTTTATCTCCATGATTAGAAGCAAGATAGTACAACATTACATGTGTTGAGATGGTGCGAATAGTCAAAGTGTTTATCAAAGAGATAGAGGAAAATGATAGAGGAAATATCTTGAGAAGAGGTAAAAGAGAGGAGCATAGAGACTGTAGTAAGTTGGATGATAAAGAAACAGTTGAGGAGTTAGGGTAGAAGGTCTGATAGGATGGCTAGGGTGGCAATGTGGATCTTAGTACATCCAAGGTGATCAAGACAAGCTAAGGGGGATCAGGGAGGTAGAAAAAAAAAAAAACACGGGATGGGACTGATGTCTTTTTTCTCTCTTTCCATCTAACAGGTAAGAAAATACAACCCAGCTCCCACCTGTGTTTATATACTACCCTGATCCACTCATTCACCGGTATGTATACACAAGGTATGGTCTCTCTCAACGGTACATATAAATATTTCATTGTATTTGATGATTTTCAACGAAGCTGGAGGACAGTTTAGAACATACAATATCTCTTCGACAGTAGGATTCGAACCGCTACCACTCATGTGGAAGTTGGGGATGCCGTGAACTAGGCTCTTTGGCCCATAATAGTGAAATTATTAGAGAATTATTTGCATCAGACTCACAGTCACCAGCAGCAATCGTTTTATAAAGATTACTGTGAGATATAGCGCAATGAACGCGCACCTCCACAGAACATACGATAACCACCCGACAGCAGGATTCGAACCGCTACCATTTTGTGTGGAAAATACCGACGTTACGAACAGAAGACATGGAGTGCAAGACAGAGAAATGATCAGAGAATCGAACCATATCTAAAGGCCTTATTCGTGCTTGTGCCACCGAAGCCTCACTTCGCAGTCCAGATGGTATGGTATATCAGACAGAGGAAGGAGCCATACGCTTCCTATTGGGCCTCAATTTTCCTCACTTCTTCTCGTGTCTTGTAGGAAAGAAAACACCAAGTTTTACAGACGACACCATGCGTCCCTCCACGCACTAACGATACGTTGAGAAGCTACGGAACACTAGGAAGGACACGTCTGTCCTGAGATTCACCTGTGAGTTGGGTGTGGACAACAAGATCCCTCCCTTCCTTGACGTAGACATCCGGGCTCGTCATCATGGGGATTATCCAACTAGTGTTCATCGTAAGTTCACCTTTGATATGGGAAGCGGTTTGAACCTTGGAAGTGAGTGCCACAGAAGATACAAGATAAGCGTTATCAGAGCCTGAATGTAAAGGCAGACTGGCAAAAAAGATTGTTCTTCATGGGGCCCTTCTTCCATCAAGAAATCACCAGTTAAACAGATTTTAGTTCAAGCAATTTTTCTAATAAAACCATTGCTAAACAAGACACGTTAATCAGTTCAATTCAGAGAGTGCGAGAAGATTGAACAAATATACGGTACAGAAAGAGGGCTATAGATTAAACTGACGCAATAAAAAAAGAGACAGACAGATAGACAGGGAAACGAGCAAGAGACAGATATCACGTCAACCATCCTTATATGTCTTAGCAAGTTCACACACACCCAGCGCCGCTGTTAATATTTTCAGTCACTCCCGTTCCCTTACCAAAACATATGTCCCGACCTCTGAATGTGGCTTTGTCTTAGACGGCCTATTTTGTTCGTCACTTTCTTTCTGTAATAGTTTTTAGTATCTAGCTGAAGTTGATCGTGTACATTACAGTTTTCGAGCTTACTTAGACATAGCTGGAACACCACAAATGAGATTGAAATAGAAAAAAACCAAGAGGTGTGGATTCCTGGCGATGAATTGAAACACGGATGTCATGACCCTATAATCTATCTTACCTTTACAAGCTTATACCTTCCCCAGCACCTGTTTTAAAAGACAAACCGAACACTCGATAGAAATTGGCCACGAACTGGGACGATGTCCTTTATAACTAGAGCCGCTGATGATCAACAACAACAACCACAGATAAGGTGCTTTTATAAACGGGTGAAATAACTAGAACACCAGTTAAAGTGGGAAAACATTCTTGGAACGTCGGAGTAAAATAGAATAAAAGATCGTGGAACACTGGAGAGAGAGAGAGAGAGAGAGAGAGAGAGAGAGAGAGAGAGAGAGAGAGAGAGAGAGAGAGAGAGAGAGAGAGAGAGCAGGGCTTTGGAAAGCCATCTGGACGGGGATCGGGACGCGGTCGCTGATCAGCAGGTGAGGATAATCCACCAATCAGAGTTCGTCCCACCATTCACAACGCCCCAATTGTCTTGTCAACCTGTTCTTACCCTCCCAGTTTCGTGGCGGGAAATATTCGCGAATTCCCCACTTCTCCCATGAAAACCCCCTTAAAAATCACGAGTCTCAGTGGCAAATATATAATAGAATACCCTTAATATGTAGCTTGAAATTGCATTTCAAGGGGTGACTGAGCTAAGGGGAGGAATAGGTCGGGTCGCGAAGGAGAGAGAGCGACCAGAACCCCAGGAGAGAAGATACCATAAGTAGCTTATTTTGTTCTACTAATACAGCTTCGCGGAAAATTGTAATTACCCGCTGCAATCTACTGTATGGGGCGAGGGAGGGAGGGAGGATGTGTGTGTGTGTGTGTGAGGAAGAAGAGGAGGAGGAGGAGAGGTGATCCCTGCTGATGTGAGGGAGAATCTGTCACTGCTGTAAGAGTAGGAAGGGGATGGGAGAAGAGAGAGAGAGAGAGAGAGAGAGAGAGAGAGAGAGAGAGAGAGAGAGAGAGAGAGAGAGAGAGAGAGAGGTGAAGAGGGGATTTTCTGCGAGACTTGAGGGAAATTTTGGTGTCTTGAGGATTTTCATTTCATTTCCTCCTCCTAAGGGGGATTTTGTGTTAACTGTGAGTGGGATTTTGAGTATTCTGTGAGTGAGGAGGTGAAAAACGAGAGATTTGTGGAGATTGAGACGAGAGGACTTGTGGGGATTATGCTCTCTGTTAGAAAAGGTGATTTATTGATTCTTCGCGAAAATGAAATCCCAGGAGTGAATTTAGGATTTATATGGGGGATTACGAGGATTTTTGGGTGGGATTACTGAACATACAGACAGAGAGGTTCTTAAAAAAGGGATTTAAGGCGATGATAATCCTTCGAAGGTGGATTTATCGTCGTCATGAGATGAGATTCGAGGGATTTTCTTTTGAGGTGTGATATAAATCCATAAAAGGGGGGGTTTAGTGACCACAAAAAGTGGGGGAGATTTAATAATTTGGTGAAATTCAACAGAATAAAACCTTTTCCAAGACTCATTCGTTCCTCAATACCAAATTCAACCGTGTAATAAGAGAGGTAAGGGATTTATAGACTTTTTGATAATGGGATTTTAAGCTAATGATTATTAGAAAAGGGAATTTCAATCTTCTTTGGGGATTTATGGCTACCGTGACTGGCAGGATTACAGGTGTTGAGGGATTAATTTGGAGGGGGAGATTAATGGACTGTAAGAAAGGGGGGGATTTGTCGTTGCTCTGGGTTGGAGTGAGGGTGAGGGGGAGGTAGGATTCTGGGCTACTGTGCAAGGAGGGGGAGCGGCGAGTGTAAAAGAAACGGATTCTATTTGGTTATGAGAAGGATTCATAAGGAGTGTCCAGGATTCATTGGTGGAGTGAGGCGTGTGGCCAGAGAGAAGAGAGAGAGAGAGAGAGAGAGAGAGAGAGAGAGAGAGAGAGAGAGAGAGAGATAATCCTGTGATGAGAGGACCCAGGGCCAGCATTATACTCGTCCACACTATTATTGTGCCACATAATGAAGGATTTAGGGGTGTTAACGGAGGGGGAGGAAGTAGTGGGGGTGGCCAAGGGGACCTGATGGAAGTAGGAGGGAGGCAAAGGAGAGGGGCGAGAGGATGGGGTAAAGAAGAGAGAGAGCGTGTGTGTGTGTGTGTGGAGAGAGAGAGAGAGAGAGAGAGAGAGAGAGAGAGAGAGAGAGAGAGAGAGAGAGAGAGAGAAGAAAGGCATGCAAGAGTAATAGACAATAAAAAAGGATAAATGAAAATAAATCAGAAGTGTTCATTTGAAAGGAGGGAATTAAAAACAAGGGAAAATAGAGAGGGGGCGGGGGAAGGTAGAAAGAAAGAAAGAAAAAGAAACTCATAAGAGATGAGACAAGTGATAACAATGTTGATAAGTAAACCAAGATGAATAGCACACAGAAGGGAATGTTAACAGAACCCCTGTGAAAGAATCGAATGCCAGACGATGATGGAATCAGAGAGAGAAAGAGAGAGAGAGTGAGAGGCAATTCGAAGCTCTTGACCGTGTTTGGGAGACGAAGGATAGGTTCCACAGGCAAGAAAGCATCATACTGAAGGGCTGCAGAATCTATAACCATTTCGATCGATATCTCATCCAGGAGTAATTCCATATGAGAATATAACACTCGAACTCTACACTGGAGTTCCCCAAGGCGCAGTTCTTTCTCCAACATTCTTCAGTCTCCTCCTACACTACCCTCCCATTACCTCATGCAAACCACAAGATGAAGTTCCTCTCATATGCAGACGACTTCACAAACACATCACAACACCCTGATACCACAGTAACAACAAGAGTCAACCAGCACAGCACGACCTAACCTCAATATGCTCGTCACTTCATTCTTTGGACCAGCACGGGGCATCCTCCCACTCAAACCACCCCCAGATTGTAACAGAAAAAGCATACCCCTCTCCCACACACAGACTTCACTAACCTCTGCTCACAAATCACTCCACTCCCACAGCAAACATAACACTGACAAAATACATTGACACTGACCCAAGAAACATATAACTGCTCTCCCAACTCACTCTTAAACACTACCCAACCACGTACACATCTGTCTGAAACCACAGTCAGAAAACTAGGTACACTTTCCCTTCCTTCCCTGGATATCGCCTATCCACACATTACCACAAATACCAACTCACCACATCCCTGTACTCTTCATGCGTACGATGAACACACGATGAACACACCGATCGGGTCAGATGCCTGGCACCTTTTTCCCCACATAGACGCACACGCATCATCACTACAATTTATGAAGTGTGGTCCCCCCTGACGGACGTCGCAAATTTAGTGACTAATTCTTGATTTGTTATCATCATAAGTGCAGACAGTGTAGGGCTAATGACAAACAATATTGTGGTCTTGCAAACAATACTGTTATTACATCTTTGTTTATACTTATAGAGCCATTTTCTATACTTGCAAATGACATTATGATGGCTTGTGTGTCGAATGGATAAATAAAATCATCACACTTCCCGACACACTGTGACTATTCCATGCGACAGATCGCTCACGAACTGCTCCCTGACTGTCTGTTGTCTACGCTGATTTGTGTACATGTTGTCATGTGCCAAAGTAGACGAAAGATAGACAAAAGCAACAACAAGATAATATGACAGACAGCCAGGGATGGATTCATATACTGTGACAGGTACGAGGGACTGAAGTGATATATAATGACAGGCACTAAGGACTGGATTCATATATCATGACAAGCTCCCAGGGAGTGTATATATATATATATATATATATATATATATATATATATATATATATATATATATATATATATATATATGATATGTGGTATGAGGTGGTTTGATCGATTAAGTAATGAAAGGGTAAGAGAGATGTGTGGTGATAAAAAGAGTGTGGTTGAGAGAACAGAAGAGGGTTTGTTGAAATGGTTTGGTCACATGGAGAGAATAAGTGAGTAAGTGAGGAAAAAATGACAAAGAGGATATATGGTCAGAGGGGGAGGGAACGAGAAGTGGGAGACCAAACTGGAGGTGGAAAGAGGGAGTGAAAAAGATATTGAGCGATCGGAGCCTGAACATGCAGGAGAATGAAAGGCGTGCAAGGAATAGAATGAATTGGAACGATGTGGTATACCGGGGTCGACTTGCTGTCAATGGATTGAACCAGGGCATGTGGAGCGTCTGGGGTAAACCATGGAAAGCTTTGTGGGGCCTGGATGTGGAAAGGGAGCTGTGGTTTCGGTGCATTATACATGACAGCTACAGACTGAGTGTGAACGAATGTGGCCTTTGTTGTCTTTTCCTAGCGCTACCTCGCGCGCGTGCGGGGGAAAGGAGGTGTCATTTCATGTGTGGCGGGGTGGCGACGGAAATGAATTAAGGCAGCGAGTATAGATTATGTACATGTGCACATATGTATATGTTTGTGTAGGTATATATATGTATACGTTGCAATGTATAGGTATGTATATGTGCGTGTGTGGACGTGTATGTATATATATGTGTATGTGGGTGGGTTGGGCCATTCTTTCGTCTGTTTCCTTGTGCGACCTCGCTAACGCGGGAGACAGCGACAAAGTATGATAAATGAAAATAAATGCATATATATATATATATATATATATATATATATATATATATATATATATCCCTTTTCCGCTCTGGACGAAGACTAAGCAGAGGAGGAGGTGTGTGTAGAGCGGCGCGGGGTCGGGTGGAGTGTGTGAGGGACTGTGTAACGCGAGCTTGCGTGCCTTGAGCTCTGTTTGCGTCTGTTATGAAGGGAGTATCTGGGGGCGGGCGAGGCACGACTTTGCTTGTGTTTTTAAACATTGATTGCGTGTGTGTGTGTGCGTGTGTATGTGTGTGTGTGTGTGTGCGTGTGTGTGTGCGTGTGTGTGTGTATGACAGTCATGCGACCGTTTCTAATGCCTTGGTAATCTTGGTAAGAAGGTGGTGTGTTGGCAGGTGGGGGTGAATTCTTCAAGTGCGTGCGTATAGCAACAGATGTGCGTGCGTAAACGCATCAGGGCCTGTGAGAGAGAGAGAGAGAGAGAGAGAGAGAGAGAGAGAGAGAGAGAGAGAGAGAGAGAGAGAGAGAGAGAGAGTTACTTCCCTTCCTACGAATTTAAGGTTTTACCGCGAATCATACACAATACTCTCTCTCTCTCTCTCTCTCTCTCTCTCTCTCTCTCTCTCTCTCTCTCTCTCTCTCTCCATCTATCTATCGATCTATCTGTCCATCTGTCTGTCCGTCTGTCTAATACATCCACCGTACAGTAATTGCCAAAGTACATGAAAAGACAGCGCATCGAATGATTGAAATCAAGATAGACGATACCCCTGTCTTAGCCTGGAGGAAAATGAACCATCTGTGTCCAGGGGAATTGAGGGATGGGATGTCACACACACACACACACACACACACACACACAACAGATACCACTATATTCACCCAAAGAGATGATCATGTTCAAGGCCTAGATACTTTCTGTGTTAGAAATATACTCTCTTTCAGAATACAACAATGGCATTTCTCTAGCTTGCAGACAAGCTAAATCAGCTATCTTGGGTGGCCAGGGGGGGGGGGGGGGGCACAAGGCTAACTTATATATCCATTTATCTTAGCCGATAGCATCTTGGCGAGCACGAAAGAAAATGTGAATGAAGGAATGCCTTGGGAAGGAAGGAAGGAAGGGGGAGAAGGGGGTGGCTTTGGGTGGGATGGGGTGGGAAAGGTGATGAATAGCTTAATTTTAAAAGCTATATTTCTCTCTTGAGGCAGTTAGCTTTATCTTTCTGTCGGCCAGGCACCATTTAGCTGACTTGTGCTTTCCTGTCTGATGGCATCTTCACACCCAAAGCTACAAAAGCTAGAAAAAAACTGAGAAAACAAGTCACCTTTTCAAACCACAGCTTTATCTTAGCTTCACATAAGCTGTGAAAAGCTAAACGATGTTTCCCCAAACGACTCACCCACTTTAGCGGCGCAAAAGCTATAAAAAGAATTATCTCTATCGGAAAATGTTAAGAATCTTAGCTTCATCCATGCTCTCTCTCTCTCTCTCTCTCTCTCTCTCTTTCTCTCTCTCTATATATATATATATATATATATATATATATGTATATATATATATATATATATATATATATATATATATATATATATATATATATATATATATATATATATCCCGGATTCTCCACGCTAAATTTTCTTCTCGTCTTGTCCCTACTTGGGTGGGCAGAACGGGAAAGCTAAATTCTACCGCTTAGCTGACAACATCTTCACGCTAAGGACACAAGAAAGCTTAATGACCCAGCCCGTCAGCTGATAGCGTGGGGGGGTGAGAGGGGGGGTGAGGGGGGGTGAAGGGGGGTGAGGGGGGGTAAAGGGGGGTGAGGGGGGGTGAGGTGGAGGAGCAGTTCAGCTGATTTGGGGGCAGTGGCCTGAACTTGGGGGCAGTGGCTGAACTTGGGGGCAGTGGCTGAACTTGGGGGCAGTGGCTGAACTTGGGGGCAGTGGCTGAACTTGGGGGCAGTGGCTGAACTTGGGGCAGTGGCCGAACTTGGGGCAGTGGCTGAACTTGGGAGCAGTGGCTGAACTTGGGGGCAGTGGCTGAACTTGGGGGCAGTGGCTGAACTTGAGGGCAGTGGCTGAACTTGAGGGCAGTGGCTGAACTTGGGGGCAGTGGCTGAACTTGGGGGCAGTGGCTGAACTTGAGGGCAGTGGCTGAACTTGGGAGCAGTGGCTGAACTTGGGAGCAGTGGCTGAACTTGGGGACAGTGGCTGAGCTTGGGGGCAGTGGCTGAACTTGGGGGCAGTGGCTGAACTTGGGGGCAGTGGCTGAACTTGGGAGCAGTGGCTGAACTTGGGAGCAGTGGCTGAACTTAGGGGCAGTGGCTGAACTTGGGGGGCAGTGGCTGAACTTGGGAGCAGTGGCTGAACTTAGGGGCAGTGGCTGAACTTGGGGGCAGTGGCTGAACTTGGGGGCAGTGGCTGAACTTGGGAGCAGTGGCTGAACTTGGGAGCAGTGGCTGAACTTGGGGACAGTGGCTGAACTTGGGAGCAGTGGCTGAACTTGGGAGCAGTGGCTGAACTTGGGAGCAGTGGCTGAACTTGAGAGCAGTGGCTGAACTTGAGAGCAGTGGCTGAACTTGGGGGCAGTTGCTGATATTGAGGGCAGTGGTTGAACTTGAGGGCAGTGGCTGAACTTAGGGGCCGTGGCTGAACTTGGGGGCAGTGGCTGAACTTGAGGGCAGTGGTTGAACTTTGGGGCAGTGGCTGAACTTGGGGGCAATGGCTGAACTTGGGGGCAGTGGCTGAACTTGAGAGCAGTGGCTGAACTTGAGAGCAGTGGCTGAACTTGAGGGCAGTGGCTGAACTTGGGAGCAGTGGCTGAACATGGGGGCAGTGGCTGAACTTGATAGCAGTGGCTGAACTTAGGGGAAGTGGCTGAACTTGGGAGCAGTGGCTGAACTTGGGAGCAGTGGCTGAACTTGAGAGCAGTGGCTGAACTTGAGAGCAGTGGCTGAACTTGAGAGCAGTGGCTGAACTTGGGAGCAGTGGCTGAACTTGGGAACAGTGGCTGAACTTGAGAGCAGAGGCTGAACTTGAGAGCAGAGGCTGAACTTGGGAGAAGTGGCTGAACTTGAGAGCAGTGGCTGAACTTGGGGGCAGTGGCTGAACTTGGGAGAAGTGGCTGAACTTGGGAGCAGTGGCTGAACTTGAGAGCAAAGGGGGGGTGACCTTGAAAGCAATGGCTGAAGGTAAGCAAGAGTTGAACTTTGGATGTCGAGATACGAGATGTCGCCCAGCTTTTCATTTCATAATGTGGGTTGAGGGAGAAAGAAGTCGTCCCTCCCTCCCCGCCGCATGCGGGCTGTCAGGTGGTCGCTTGCGGCATAGCATGCAGGAGATGCTGACAGTATACATATGGACCGGATAGCACTACGCGAGGATGTGAGATGCATACGCGTGTCTGGTTATGTATGAATTTCGCCATTATTTTGGCGATTCTTTTTTCGATGCTCTTAATATTTGCTTCTTCGGACGAATCCGAACCCCTGACCTCGGCTTTGAAGCTTCGGTCATACCTGAACCCAGCTTAGAAGCTTTGGTCATCCCTGAACCCAGGTTCGAAGCTTTGGTCATCACCTGAACCCAGCTTCGAAGCCTCAGTCACCCTTGACCTCAGCTTCAAAGCTTCGGTCATCACCTGAACCCAGCTTCGAAGGCTCGGTCACCCTTGACCTCAGCTTCAAAGCTTCGGTCATCACCTGAACCCAGCTTCGAAGCCTCGGTCAGCCCTTGACCTCAGCTTCAAAGCTTCGGTCATCACCTGAACCCAGCTTCGAAGCCTCGGTCAGCCCTTGACTTCAGCTTCAAAGCTTTGGTCATCACCTGAACCCAGCTTCGAAGCCTCGGTCAGCCCTTGACTTCAGCTTCAAAGCTTCGGTCATCACCTGAACCCAGCTTTGAAGCTTCGGTCATCCGCGAACCCAGCTGCTTCGAAGTTTAGGTCATCACCTGAACCCAGCTTCGAAGCCTCGGTCAGCCCTTGACCTCAGCTTCAAAGCTTCGGTCATCACCTGAACCCAGCTTTGAAGCTTCGGTCATCCGCGAACCCAGCTGCTTCGAAGTTTAGGTCACTCTAGGCGTTCAAATGTCCCGGATATAAAGTCCACACAAACCACTACTCCTCCCCACCTCTCCACTCACAGCACGGCCCTCCCCCTCCACTCGAACCCCTCCACCCCCACGTACCTACAGTCCCCACTCCCCCACAATACCCACACCCCCCCACTCAGTTCTCGCCCCCCCACTGCCACCTCAGTGTGGGTTCTCCTCTCCCTCTCCCTACAGTGCTCTACTCCCTCCCCCACACAGCCAAGCTCCCTTACTCCCTGCACAGCTCTTCCCCTCACCCCACACACACACCCACCCACCAGTAGGCTGTCTAGCAACTATGATCTTATAGCTTGTACCGGATATAGTCCGCTATAAAGACTTTAATGCTATATAAGTTCCCGGTAAAGTTGAGCATCTGGGAAGGTATTCGAACCCATGCTAAGTATTCGAACCCATGCTCTCCATTTAGACACAGCATTGTAGCCAAGATGGAAGAAAACTCCTCAATGGCTTGGCGGCCTTGCTAACTTTCGGACATATAGACGGATATAGAACTGTATAGACGGCCACGCCATCACTCGTCTATAGTCAGTCGGTGTCATCAAAAAACGCAACATTGTTCTTGCTATAGTGAATGGCCCTAACAGGTATATTGGCTTGTTGTCCGCATGCGGGAGTTGAGTTGGGATGTTGGGTTGATCTGTTGCGAGAGGCCAGCATGCGGCTGGGAGCGAGTGAAGGAGACGCCTCGTTAGAACCGCATGCGGAGAGTTGAGAGAAAGATTCGTTCTCCAAAGAGAAATGTAGTCATAGTGAGGTCGAGCCCTTAACACAACCCGCATGCGGTAACTACACAAACCGCATGCGGTAACTACACAAACCGCATGCGGTAACTACACAAACCGCATGCGGTTAGTAATTTACACAACCCGCATGCGGTAACTACACAAACCGCATGCGGTTAGTAATTTACACAACCCGCATGCGGTTACTACACAAACCGCATGCGGTTAGTGATTTACACAACCCGCATACGGTAACTACACAAACCGCATGCGGTTAGTAATTTACACACCCCGCATGCGGTAACTACACAAACCGCATGCGGTTAGTAATTTACACAACCCGCATGCGGTTACTACACAAACCGCATGCAGTTAGTAATTTCCACAACCCGCATGCGGTAACTACACAAACCGCATGCGGTTAGTAATTTACACAACCCGCATGCGGTTACTGCTGAAGTATGAGGGCCAAGCAAGGCCTTGACAAAAATAATTTGTTTTACGATCACAATAAAATGTTTAACATCAACGTCACAAACTGAAAAGGATAGACAATTACGTCAAGAATCCGACACACAGGGACGTGCATGAACGACCAAAAAAGAGAAAAAAAATGTATCATGAAATATGAGTGATACAAAGATAAGCTAAATGACAATAGATTCTGGTAAAAGAGACTTGCTATGTTCAAAAAAACACCTACCAATGGCGTGGTGTGTTATTGGGCGCACCAATTGAAGAAGGATGGTCGTTAAGTCGAGCAAGGACACAGCTTGTAGAGACGCTTGTGGTGTCGCACAGGGATATAAAGACAATGGAGGAAAGACAAAAGAATCCTGGTGTATTTATATAGCGGGTGTTTCGAAGCCTCGCTGGGGTTTCGGATGGTTTGAAAACAACCGTTCGAATAACCATTGGTTTGAACGATAGGATCGCCCCCTTATGCTGCAATCATGGTTATAGTTAGCGTAATTAGTTTATTAGGCTTGAAAATCATATTCAGGGAAATCTGTGGGTGTAATTACCAAACTAAAGTATGAAGTTCATTATTCAAATAAGGAACGATTCCTTCCGTTTGAACCAACTTTGTCTGAAGCTTCGTGTTCAGCCATTCGAAGCCCACAGCGAAGCACCGGCCCGCTCTTTTTCCCTCTATTCAGCCAGGATCTTTCCATTCTCCAGTCCACATACATAGGAGGCCGAGTGTATGTGGCCTGAGAGAAATGATTATCCTTAATAAGAACTGAAGAAGAAGGTGTTAAAAGATTTCTCGGCTGGTGGACCTTCGCTTGACGAGAACGGCCTTAATTAATGACCCTTTGGTGGTTTGAATAGGCCAAACAACCAGCCAACCATTCTCGATCCTGCCCTGCACGAGTGGTATAGTCTCTCCACAGCTGGCTACCTCTCCTCCCTCGCTCAGGAGCCAGGGACATTCTACGTCATTGGTTTGTGATGCTAAAAGTGCAGTGTATCATCATCTTCTTCACGTAGCACAAAGCTTATGATTGAATCATTTTGTCGTCCATATACGCAAGTGTGTGTGTCGGATCCTTTAACATAACTGTCCAGCTCTCTCTCTCTCTCTCACTCTCTCTCTCTCTCTCTCTCTCTCTCTCTCTCTCTCTGTTTCACGAAACATGTCGTGCCACATGTATAGAAAAACTACATGTTAAACTACTGAAAGTTGATTTCACCTTCATACTATCATCACGTACTTGTGTGATCATCATATCTATCTATCTATTGATATATATATATATATATATATATATATATATATATATATATATATATATATATATATATCTAGTGAGTGGTGTTACTTCTGGCTCTACGGATGCAAAAGTGGTCGTCAACTGAGAAGGTCACATACAGCATTTACGTGCTCGAAGTGCGCAATTAGCGTCTAATTGGCAGTTACCAACAATGCTACCATTTATGCTGTCACTGGTTGTGGTAGTAATAGCGAACAGTGATGGTAATTGCTAGTAGTGCTATTAAGCCAGGACAAAAACAACAATACTGTAGACTTTCTTTCATAATGGAGGGAATAAAATCTTATTGGATACAGTTTCTATTGAATGATAAAATTAAGAAAAAATAAATCATAGTCGACTTGGTTGTAAATTCCCGCCACTGTTGTTGCCGTTTCTGTTACTGTTGCTACCGTTGCTGTGATGGTTTCTGTTGATATCCAGGAAATTCTCAACCATGGGTTCTTCAGACACACTTACTGTGTCTTTGGACCACCTTCACCGAAGATCCAGTATCATATCGAGTCTAAAATCACAATCAGTAACAAAGAACACAATCTAAGCCTTTATTTAATAAAGATAGTACTAATTGTAAGATTTTTATCCATCTATTTATCCATCTGTGGCTCACTGATGGTAAAATCTATTTATTCATCCAACTGGGGACCAAAGGTTAAGAACTCTTTGTTCTCGATAAAGGTCTTTCAACTTAATTGCCTTTGATAAGGCAATGTGAATTTAAAAGAGGTGAATATATGAATAAGGAGTGAAGAAGACTCGTGTGTATATATATATTTGATCAGTCACACTACACAGGTACTCCATATGTACACCTGTACACAGAGATCCTCATCTTCACTACCAGAGTCTTCATTCCTACACCCTCAACACAAGTAGCCTTTGATGCATGAATATGAAAACTACTTTCTACACACACATATAACACCATAACTATTGTTATTGTTATTATTATTATCATTATTATTATTATCATTATTATCATTATTATTGATAATATTGTTATTATCTTTAATATTGTTATCATTATTATCACTTCTATTATTATTATCATCATTATTGTTATTATTATTATCAGTATTACTATTAATATTATTATTTTCTTTCTTTCATACTATTCGCCATTTCCCGCGTAAGCGAGGTAGCGTTAAGAACAGAGGACTGGGCCTTTGAGGGAATATCCTCATCTGGCCCCCTTCTCTGTTCCTTCTTTGAGAAAAACAAAAAAAAACAAGAGGGGAGGATTTCCAGCCCCCCGCTCCCTTCCCTTTTAGTCGCCTTCTATGACACGCAGGGAATACGTGGGAAGTATTCTTCTTCTTCTTATTATTATTATTATTATTATTATTATTTATCATTATTATTATTATTATTATTATTGTTGTTGTTATTATCATTATCATTATTATTATTATTATTATTATTATCATTATTACTATTATTACTATTATTATCATTATTATTATTATTATTATTATCATTATTATTATTATTATTGATATTATTGTTATCATTGTCATTATAATACTTATTACTATTATCATTATGATTTTTTTTTTTTTTTGCTTTGTCGCTGTCTCCCGCGTTTGCGAGGTAGCGCAAGGAAACAGACGAAAGAAATGGCCCAACCCACCCCCATACACATGAATATACATACGTCCACACACGCAAATACACATACCTACACAGCTTTCCATGGTTTACCCCAGACGCTTCACATGCCTTGATTCCATCCATGACTGCACGTCAACCCGGTATACCACATCGATCCAATTCACTCTATTCCTTGCCCTCCTTTCACCCTCCTGCATGTTCAGGCCCGATCACACAAAATCTTTTTCACTCCATCTTTCCACCTCCAATTTGGTCACCCTCTTCTCCTCGTTCCCTCCACCTCCGACACATATATCCTCTTGGTCAATCTTTCCTCACTCATCTCTCCATGTGCCCAAACCACTTCAAAACACCCTCTTCTGCTCTCTCAACCACGCTCTTTTTATTTCCACACATCTCTCTTACCCTTACGTTACTTACTCGATCAAACCACCTCACACCACACATTGTCCTCAAACATCTCATTTCCAGCACATCCATCCTCCTGCGCACAACTCTATCCATAGCCCACGCCTCGCAACCATACAACATTGTTGGAGCCACTATTCCTTCAAACATACCCATTTTTGCTTTCCGAGATAATGTTCTCGACTTCCACACATTCTTCAAGGCAATTTTCCCACTATGATCAGTGCTTATGGTTCATCCGTGAGTACTCCAGTATCTAAAACTTACGTAGTTTTTTCATTCAACGTTACTAATTGACTTGACTCATCCCTAGTATACCTAAGTAACTTGTCATTATTACATTTACTCGTACTTTCTTCTTACAAGTATTACAAGTCAGTCACAGAGTTCTGAGTGTTTCAATGAATAGTAGCGTAGTATCAAGCGAGAACATGTAGTTAAGCTCTCATAAAAGATGATACTTGTATCTTGCATTACTCCTACATCTAACAAATTACACTGAGAATAC
>NC_092280.1:8003800-8018800 GCF_036320965.1 Panulirus ornatus | reverse complement strand
CTCACGCGTGGTCATCAGCCCAGAGAGTGTACACACGCCCCAAGCATCCACAAGGACGGAAATCGTATTGTATAACGACGTTATTCTCACCCATATGATGGGCGAGTGGTTTCTTCCGGGGGAGGATAGTGTCTTGTGGAACGCAGTTGCTGGGAGAAGGTTCCAGACGACTGGGTATAGGGGGGGGGGGGTGGTCTTCTCCCCCCTCCCCTGCTGGACCAGCGAGGGGGGGAGAAGGGGAGAGGGGGTCTTCTCCCCCCTGCTGGACCAGTGAGGGGGGGAGGGGCGGAGGAGGGGGGTCTTCTCCCCCCTGCTGGACCAGCGAGGGGGGGGGAGGAGGGGAGGGGGGTCTTCTTCCCCCTGCTGGACCATGGAGGGGGAGAGGAGGGGAAGGGGGGTGGTCTTCTCCCCCCTGCTGGACCACGGAGGGGGAAAGGAGGGGAAGGGGGTGGTCTTCTTCCCCGTGCTGGACCATGGAGGGGGAGAGGAGGGGAGGGGGGGTGGTCTTCTCCCCCCTGCTGGACCACGGAGGGGGAGAGGAGGGGAGGGGGTGGTCTTCTCCCCCCTGCTGGACCAGCGAGGGGGGGAGGAGGGGAAGGGGGGTGGTCTTCTTCCCCCTGCTGGACCATGGAAGGGGAGAGGAGGGGAAGGGGGGTGGTCTTCTTCCCCCTCTGCTGGACCATGGAGGGGGAGAGGAGGGGAGAGGGGGGTCTTCTTCCCCCTCTGCTGGACCATGGAGGGGGGGGAAGAGGGGAGGGGGGTGGTTTGGTGGCCTTCTGGGGGGAATGGGGGGGTGTCGATTGAGAGGGGGGGAGGGGAAGTGGAGGAGGGGGGAGGGGAAGTGGGGGAGGGAGGGGAGTGTATGGAGGGGGGAGGAATCTTCCAGGTAAAAATGAGGGATTTTGCTTTCGTCTACATTTCAGCAGAAGGAGGGGGGGGGGGGAGGAGTGGTGAGCGCGTAGGGTTCACCGCAGGAAGAGAATGTCGAGTTGGTGTGAATTACGTGTTGTGTGGGTGGGGGATTGGAGGAACGTCCCCCCCCCCTTTCCCTGTACATGACAGCCACTGAAGTGCTGGCTCACAAAAGAGAGAGAGAGAGAGAGAGAGAGAGAGAGAGAGAGAGAGAGAGAGAGTAAGAGAGAGAGTAAGAGAGAGACGGTAAGAGAGAGAGAGAGAGAGAGAGAGAGAGAGAGAGAGAGAGAGAGAGAGAGAGAGTAAGAGAGAGAGTAAGAGAGAGACGGTAAGAGAGAGAGAGAGAGAGAGAGAGAGAGAGAGAGAGAGAGAGAGAGAGAGAGAGAGAGAGAGAGAGAGAGAGAGAACCCATTTCAATCAAGTCGAAGGCTCTCACACATCACGTACCGTCGTGCTCAAGGGTCGTGCCATTCCCACTCAAGGGTCGTACCATTCCCACTCAAGGGTCGTACCATCCCCACTCAAGGGTCGTACCATTCCCACTCAAGGGTCGCACCATTCCCACTCAAGGGTCGCACCATTCCCACTCAAGGGTCGCACCATTCCCACTCAAGGGTCGTGCCATTCCCACTCAAGGGCCGTGCCATTCCCACTCAAGGGTCGTGCCATTCCCACTCAAGGGTCGTGCCATTCCCACTCAAGGGTCATACCATTCCCACTCAAGGGTCGCACCATTCCCACTCAAGGGTCGCACCATTCCCACTCAAGGGTCGTGCCATTCCCACTCAAGGGCCGTGCCATTCCCACTCAAGGGCCGTGCCATTCCCACTCAAGGGCCGTGCCATTCCCACTCAAGGGTCGTGCCATTCCCACTCAAGGGTCGTGCCATTCCCACTCAAGGGCCGTGCCATTCCCACTCAAGGGTCGTGCCATTCCCACTCAAGGGTCGTGCCATTCCCACTCAAGGGTCATACCATTCCCACTCAAGGGTCGCACCATTCCCACTTAAGGGTCGCACCATTCCCACTCAAGGGTCGTGCCATTCCCACTCAAGGGCCGTGCCATTCCCACTCAAGGGCCGTGCCATTCCCACTCAAGGGCCGTGCCATTCCCACTCAAGGGTCGTGCCATTCCCACTCAAGGGTCGTGCCATTCCCACTCAAGGGCCGTGCCATTCCCACTCAAGGGTCGTGCCATTCCCACTCAAGGGTCGTGCCATTCCCACTCAAGGGCCGTGCCATTCCCACTCAAGGGCCGTGCCATTCCCACTCAAGGGTCGTGCCATTCCCACTCAAGGGTCGTGCCATTCCCACTCAAGGGCCGTGCCATTCCCACTCAAGGGTCGTGCCATTCCCACTCAAGGGCCGTGCCATCTTGCTCAAGCGGGTATATGCCCCCATAATGGTGTTACCGGACTCTGCCTGCTTGAGTTGACACCGTGACTGAAGAAAAATAGAGATATACATCACCTCTGATGAGGCTCCATTGATCACCAGTGGACGAAACCCCCCTCGATTCCAAGGAGCCCTGTATCCTGCTACTGTGTGGAGCGCTCACTCCAAGCTGTAGGGGGCCCCCCTTAGATATGTGGGGGGCGAGTGGGGGGTGATTTTATTTTCTGGGGGTGTGGGGGGGGAAGCACCCAAAAAAGGCCTTCTTCTGAAAGTCGTCCTACGAATAATATCACAGATAAATAATAGATTTATTCATAAAAAAGAGGAAAAAAAAAGTCCTACGAATAATCACAAATGAATAATAGATTTATTCATAAAAAAGAAGCAAAAAAAAAGTCCTACGAATAATCACAGATAAATAATAGATTTATTCATAAAAAAGAGGAAAAAAAAGTCCTACGAATAATCACAGATAAATAATAGATTTATTCATAAAAAAAGAAGCAAAAGAAAGAAAGGTCCTACGAATATTCACAGATGAATAATAGATTTATTCATAAAAAAAGAGGAAAAAAAGTCCTACGAATAATCACAGATAGATAATAGATTTATTCATAAAAAAGAGGAAAAAAAGTCCTACGAATAATCACAGATAAATAATAGATTTATTCATAAAAAAAGAGGAAAAAAAAGTCCTACGAATAATCACAGATAAATAATAGATTTATTCATAAAAAAGAAGCAAAAAAAAAGTCCTACGAATATTCACAGATGAATAATAGATTTATTCATAAAAAAGAAGCAAAAAAAAAGTCCTACGAATAATCACAGATAAATAATAGATTTATTCATAAAAAAAGAAGCAAAAGAAAGAAAGGTCCTACGAATATTCACAGATGAATAATAGATTTATTCATAAAAAAAGAGGAAAAAAAGTCCTACGAATAATCACAGATAAATAATAGATTTATTCATAAAAAAGAAGCAAAAAAAAAGTCCTACGAATAATCACAGATAAATAATAGATTTATTCATAAAAAAGAAGCAAAAAAAAAGTTCTACGAATAATCACAGATGAATAATAGATTTATTCATAAAAAAGAAGCAAAAAAAAAGTCCTACGAATAATCACAGATGAATAATAGATTTATTCATAAAAAAGAAGCAAAAAAAAAGTCCTACGAATAATCATAGATAAATAATAGATTTATTCATAAAAAAGAAGCAAAAAGAAAAAACCCCACAAGTTTTCACCCCGTCACACGGGTCCAAGTTAATGACTTCCGGCGTATGATTTTCGAGTCTATTTTTTTTCTGTGTTTGTGTGTGTGTGTGTGTGTGTGTGTGTGTGTTTTTGCCCCCCCCACCCCCCCTACGTGTAATGAAAGGTGCGGCTGCGAACAGTTTTGTGTGATTTATGGAAAACCTTCTTGCGCGCGCGCGGGCGGGGGATGTGTGTGTGTGTGTCTCGTGTTTGTTTATCGCTTTGGTCATTTGGCGGGAGAAAGGAAGAGAAGAATTTTTTTTTTTTTCGTGGGTAGGGACTTGAAACATGGGTGGGAAAAAAATATATATGACCCAATAGATGGCGTTCGTGATTGTTGATAGAATAATATTTAAAATCTAGGATTGATTATCAGGAAAGTGTTATTTTTTATATCTTTGTTGAAGAGAAATAGCACCTCTGGTATATCTTTCTCTACGATGATGGTGAGATTAAATCACCCATAAAAAAAAATATGTTATTTACGAACGTCATCCTTACGTTATCATTTACTCCTCCTCTCCTCTACCTCCCGCACGATTTTCAGGAATCCCATCCGACGAACGGACGTACTCCAGTGTATTTGTCCACTAAATTGTGCGTCAGCAGGGCTGCAGGCTGGCGGCTACCTCCCTCGCGGCCGCCCGTCACACATTCCCTTTAGTTCAGACCAAACAATTTCGATACGCCATTATCCATTCTGTGTGTTGGGCCGTGTCCAGCCAGCCTTTTCATGCCTGTGTCCTGAACCCTTTGTTGTCCTCACTTTCGGGGGGGGGGAGAGGAGGAGGAAGAGAGTGGGGGAGGAGCTATGGCCGCAAACCGCTCCGTGCTAATATCTGAAACCGCTATTGTCGTAATTTCTCATTTCCTGGCGACTTTATTACCCCCTCACAAAATAAAATCAAGTTCATCCCCCACCGCGATGTTCGGATGTTTATCCTGCTGATTTAAGTGGTCGGTCGAGATATTGCCGGGCCGCGTAGATGAACGTTGTAGGTAGATCAAAGTTTTAACATCGATAGGTACTAGTGTGTGTGTGTGTGTGTGTGTGTGTGTGGGGCCATTATCCGCGCTCGCCTATTGGCTCTTTGTGCGAGCCCCACTTAACTGTGATTGGCTTAGCCTCTCGGGAATACGGATGCATTGCAAAGGGTTAGAAAGGGGGGCGGGGGCGTCCGGGACTATATTGTAACTGTGAGTTATCCAATAACTCAGACCTATGTACATTTATACAATAATACTGGGAAAAAAAAGAGAGAGAAAATATTGGGGTTGATATTTGCAAAACTATCGAAATGGAATGATTATATTTGGTCTCCGGACGCAACCAAACAAAAAATATGGCAAGAGCTGGGGTAGCCTTGCTGGGATGAAAGGTTGTTTGTGATTGGTTAAAGCCCTGGGGAATGCACTCCTTCCGAGCCAATGATTGCCAATGTAACAAATCCGGGCTCTCAGAGGACCTATTGGAAATTACATTGTTTGTGATTCTAATTCAAGTTCAGTGCGATTACATTTGAATTGAGTGGTGGGGAAAAATATGTTTTGAACCCCCAGAAACACCACGTAAATCTAAACTTTGTGTTCTTCGTGAGCAAGTGTGAAATGTGAAGAGACAGTTCGATTAAGAGATTTGAAAATGATAAGACCCGAGCGTGTGTATGTCGTTTCATTGGCCATGGCGTGTGGAGCCTTGTCGTCCCTGGATCCTTGTCGTCCCTAGAACCTTGTCGTGCTTAGAGCCTTGACGTTCCTAGAACCTTGTCGTTCCTGGAACCTTGTCGTTCCTGGAACCTTGTCTTTCCTGGAACCTTGTCGTTCCTGGAGCCTTGTCGTTCCTGGAGCCTTGTCTTTCCTGGATCCTTCTCGTTCTTGGAGTCTTGTCGTGCATGAAGTCCTATAGTTCTTGAAGCCTTAATGTATCTGGATCCTTCTTGTGCTTGAAGTCTTGCATCCAGGATCTAAGGCCATCCTGTTCCATTCTGTGACTTACTTCAGCTCACATGGTTCCATATTCTACAGCGTACAAGCCCAGGTGCCTCAAACACTCCAGTTTCTCCAGGTCGTCCTGCATCAAACTTAGATCTATCCTGCAGCTCCTCTCTGCTGTTTTAAATTACCTTTCTTTTATAAACATTTACCATCAACTTCCTCCTTCCGTACAGTTAAAATATCCATCCATTACTTGCTTATGAAAAGTCTCTGCTCAGAAGTGTGTCACAGTATCCGTGTCATTTGCATATAGCAACTGATTTACCGACTGCACTCCCCGAATCCTAAACACACCATAGATTTAACCCTCATTCTACGATCCTTGTGTCTATTTCCCTCACCATCCTATCCATAAAAGAATTAAGGAACCATAGAAATATTCCCATACTTAACGCCAGACTCACCTTCGCTGTAAACCACTCACTCTCCTTCACTTGCCATTTGTACATTCACATTACTCTACAGGTGAAAGATCCTCAATACATTTAGTCACTGTCTATTCAACCCTATATATTCGAAGTACATTCACATTACTGGTAAAAGATCCTCAATACATTTAGTCACTGTCTATTCAACTCTATATATTCGAAGTACATTCACATTGCTGGTAAAAGATCCTCAGTGCATTTAGTCACTGTCTATTTAACTCTATATACTCGAAGTACATTCACATTGCTGGTAAAAGATCCTCAGTGCATTTAGTCACTGTCTATTCAACTCTATATACTCGAAGTATCTCTCATTCGGAACTTCATCTAGGTGGCGTCTCTGTCAACACTTGTATACACTCTCCCAAGCCATGGATGACACAAGCAGCCAAGTCTTTTCTCTCCAGATGTTTTTAACATGAATTCTTCAAAGCAACCAGCTGGCTCAGCCTAGCTTCCTAAAGCTACAGTATTCCTCTCCAATCACGTTTTCTGTCTTGCTACAAAAAAGGCCTTGATTATCATAGCCATTAAGTTAAAAGGACCATCCATCAACCTGCCATTTTAACATTTAAGTACTTCTGTTAAAAGGTCTAGGTTAATATACCTTTTGGGGCTAAATGGCTTCTTTTGGATTTCCTTTTTTATTTTCAGTTCATCAAAATCGTTTCCGTCAGCATATTTTCTCTTTCTCTAATATATCTGAGTTACCAGAAGACCTAGATTTATAGCTATTTCTAAATGACACGATTCTTCTTTCCTAGTGGCGAAAGAAATGAGAAAGATGGAATTATCGTCTCTAGTTCCAGCATGGAACTGATGATGTATCCTTGTTAACATCGTAATCAATGTGACGTATTACTTATCAACTTGTGGTCATAAGTAGAAACCTAAGTATTTAGGCGTACTTGACTTGTTTCTTTAAGTGTAAGTTACGCAAAATAGAGTACCAGTTATTTGATGGGATTGTAAACAGTGTTTTCTAAGATGGGGTTATCAGCAGTGTTTTCTAAGATGAGGTTACCAGCAGCGTTTTCTAAGATGGGGTTATCAGCAGTGTTTTCTAAGATGAGGTTACCAGCAGCGTTTTCTAAGATGGGGTTATCAGCAGTGTTTTCTAAGATGAGGTTACCAGCAGCGTTTTCTAAGATGGGGTTATCAGCAGTGTTTTCTAAGATGAGGTTATCAACAGCGTTTTCTAAGATTGATAACATTCGAAATAAATCCTCTGGTGATCTTTCTTATCGTCCATGTGTTATCATCATCTGATAAGGCTAAATCAAGCTAAATTGTTCGTTTGTCTGTGTGTGTGTGTGTGTGTGTGTGTGTGTGTGTGTGTGTCTGTGTGTCTGTCTGTCTGCCTATTTACTTCTGTCCAAAACACCTACTAAAATCTCTGATCTTTGCTTCATAATTTCCAAATGAAAATATCCCTTTTCCCATTCTCCATTTTCTCTTCCTCTTCCTTTCTCCCCCCATACATTCTTGGTCTCTTCAATCCCCATCTTACAACATCCCTTTCCCCCTCTTCCCCCCATAACCCATCATGGATCTACTCCCCATGGCACCTCACAACCATTCTTTCCACTCTAACCCCAGAGAGAGAGAGAGAGAGAGAGAGAGAGAGAGAGAGAGAGAGAGAGAGAGAGAGAGAGAGAGAGAGAGAGAGTTATGATGACAGTGGCCCTAATTACTCTCTCGCTCTATTTCTTTCTATCTTTTTTCTTCATGCTCCGACCCTGCTTTATGGTAGTTTCAATTTTCTTCGTGAGGACTCTCTCTCTCTCTCTCTCTCTCTCTCTCTCTCTCTCTCTCTCTCTCTCTCTCTCTCTCTCTCTCTCTCTCTCTCTTTAATCTTCATTTGGTCTCATTTCGTCTGCTAAATCCTTCCCGCCACCTCTCGCCCCTCCTGAAGAGTATCCAAGCCTCTGTTATTGTGCTGGCACGGAGCAGATCGCCTTTAATACTCCCTGATCCCCTTCCCGCGGCCCCCCTGATAATAAATGTAATAACTGAGTGATGGGGTTGTCGCCCGAGCATCGCTGGGAAGGGGATTCGATCCTCCGACTGACATCGATAAGGGATCAGAACCCACCGCCCGCAAGGGTTAATTATGATCTCTAACCCGATTATCGTGACGGACTCTGACTCGACGTTCGGTGACCTGTGTTAAGGTCATACCCAAGGGGCTGGTGGGGAGAAGGGGGAGTAAAGAGAAGGTCTAAAGGGCGGATAATGAGGGGAGAAACTCATCTACTAATAAGAGGATCCAACCCTACTGGTTTGGGGTTTGTTTGTATCTACAAGGGACTCCGAAGCTACGTCGCCGTGAAGCGAATGAGATGCGATGCTTATTATGTTTATGTCTGATCTGAGGTTTTTTGGGCCATGTCGTCTCTAATTCTTTTTTGGGATTTTTCTCTCCATTCGAATTTTGCTTCGCTGATAGATAGATAGATACATACATACATAGAGAGAGAGAAATAGAAAGAAGAGAGGGAGGGAGAGAGATAAATATAAGCTCTAACGAGAAGTGACTTAAGGACGAATACCATGATCAATATTTCATTGACTGTTTCATGATATTCCCAAGTCTATCTATTGCCTTTTTCTGATAGAGAAAAGTGGAAGAAAATGGAATAAAAGTGAGTAATAAGGGTAATGGTAAGAAGACGTAAAGAAAAATGGGTAATGGGCAATCATGAGGTTAGATACAGGGCTATTCCCCAGTCTATCTATTGCCTTCTGATGGAGAAAAGTGGAAGAAAACGGAATAAAAGTGAGTAATAAGGGTAATGATAAGAAGACGTAAAGAAAAATGGGTAATGGGCAATCATGAGGTTAGATACAGGGAATAATTCGAAGATGATATACAGAACAACCATTGATTATGGAATTATCGGATGGGAAAGATTGCAGATTAAGATGGAATATTTTGAGCAAGATAGAAGACAGATTTTTAAGAGCCTTAAGGGCGAGGGAGAATACAGATTTCAGATCATGTTTTACGTCCAGGAGAAGATAGATTTTTAAGGCCCTTAGGGGAAAAATAGGCAACAGATTTTAAGGTATGTTTTACTTACGGAAGAAAAGGGATTTTAGGGAAACTATGGGTGAAGAAGGACACAAATTTTAAGGGTTTTTCCTTTATTTTCAAAACGGACACACGAGAGATCCTACTGGAATCGTATTTCATATTGAAAAAGTCAGATATTTGGATCAATCGTTTATATGGGGTTCGAGAAAACAGATTGTCTATTGTGCATTCATCTTTGTTTCTGTTTTTCCTTATATAACGAGTGACATGGCATGGGAAACACATGCCTCAATCAATGGCCATTTCGCATGGAAAAAAATAGGTGTTTACGGATTAATCTGGGCTTCACAGGTGCTTGTGAACCTGACCGTGCTTAGGAAGGAAGGTTATGTGATGAAGGAATGACAAGAGAAAGAAGAGAATGCTACAGCTGTGCTGTTCGAGGCGTGAAGGAGGCATCATAACGGCCAATCTTCGAGTAACCAGTCTTCAACAACGAGACTATGGGAAGCGGCAGCCAAAAGCGGGTGTTAGATTCCTTCTTTGACTCACAGCCTGAGTGTGAAGGTCTGACTTAAACTTATATACCGGTCTTGCGATATACACTTAAGAGTAATAGAGAGTTGGCCCAAAAGAAAAGTCTATGACATTGCGGTGTGTGTTGTGTTTTTTTTTTAATTACGATCTCTCATGGTTAACGAGCATTGTAGAGGTTAACGAGCCGTATTAGTATTAGTAGTTACACGCATTAAGTAATGCAAGTGACGCTAGTACCTCGCACACTTATACGATCGCACTTTTCGTTTACTATATGGCAGATGTTTGGCTTGGACTATTGAATGGTTTCTGATGGTCGAGTCTCGAGTTATTTTCAGGACTTGAAGTCGCATCTAAGATTTCTTCATTGGCTTTCATTTCTAGACTTATGAGCACGATGGTACGACCCCTCGAGGCACGACGATGGTACGATCCTTGAGTACGACCTATGAGCACGACTGGACGATCTTTGAGTACGACCCATGAGCACGACTGGACGATCCTTGAGTACGACCCATGAGCACGACTGAACGATCTTTGGGTACGACCCATGAGCACGACTAGACGATCCTTGAGTACGGTCCATGAGCACGACTGGACGATCTTTGAGTACGACCCATGAGCACGACTGGACGATCCTTGAGTACGACCCATGAGCACGACTGGACGATCCTTGAGTACGACCCACGAGCAAGACAGGACGGTACGTCAACATTACCTAACGACCATTAAGTACGGCGATAGTACGACTCATGAGCGCGACTGTACGACCCTTAGTATAACGACCTGTTCTTTGACCTGACCATCACTAGGGTCAGGCTGAAGACCAAGCCATCATACCCAAGGGTCGTCCAGGAATCGTTTGGTCTTGCTCGAGGGTCGTACCGTCGTGCTTAAGGATAACTTCCTTCTTTCTCAATTGTCGTACCGTCGTACTCAAGGGCTGTACCTTCGTCTTCGAGAGTCGTACCGTCGTACTCAAGGATTGTACCATAGTGTTGAGGAACGTACATTCGTGCTCAAGAAGTCAAAGTAATAAGCATCGTGATTGCGTCTTGAATATTACAGGACATGAGTAAGTTACCCAGACATTATCTTAGTCTTATATTCCCCAACCCTATTACTTTCACCCATACTGGGAATATTAGATGAAATAGGATGAAATCTACCCCATACTGGAAGAACAAAGACTAATTGGTTATACCCATTACTAACAGGAAGTCACAAGCCCTACTGATACCTTATTAATTGGGAATGATTAGATGGTACAAACCCCCTTACACCCATTACCCATTTCTATAGCATGATGCACTAGACTGATGAATTAGAAGATAATGGGTTAGGAAATGGTTTTCACATACTGGACGCTAGCTGGCATGAAGAGATTACATACCATTGGTTATTTCCTATCATAAACAGCTCATAAATGTTGTCTAAGATGTATAGGGATAACTGTGGGATATTTAAGAATCCCCTGAGGTCTGCTGGAATAGTGGACACCATTGAGACGTGGTGTTAATGGGGGAGCAATATAAAGATTAGCGTGTAAAGGGCTTAAAGGGAGACGTCATGAAAGGGGGAATGGGGGGGAGGAAGCTAGCAGCTCCCTTTCCAACCCCCTCCCCAAATACCCAAATCCCTAACAGTCTCTTCATTAGGGAGGGAGCGAAACATATTAAGTCATTTGCATATTGATCTAAACGCAGGTGTATATGGTGGTAGGGTGTAGCGGGTGGCGAGGCTGTTATTGTGGGTGTACAGTGCTGTCTGTCTCTGGGGAGTGTGACCTGCGTTGTATATACCAAATTGTGGACATGCGCTCATCTGCTCCAGAGATAAACCTACGTGTAAGGGTAACTGTGTTCTATACAGTAGCATATATATATATATATATATATATATATATTATTTATCTATTTCGCTTTGTCGCTGTCTCCCGCGTTAGCTAGGTAGCGCAAGGAAACAGACGAAAGAGATGGCCCAACCCACCCTCATACACATGTATATACATACACGTCCACACACGCAAATATACATACCTATACATCTCAATGTACACATATATATACACACACAGACATATACACATATACACATGTACATAATTCATACTGTCTGCCTTTATTTATTCCCATCGCCACCTCGCCACACATGGAATAACATCCCCCTCCCCTTCATGTGTGCGAGGTAGCGCTAGGAAAAGACAACAAAGGCCCTATTCGTTCACACTCAGTCTCTAGCCCGGAAACACAGCTCCCTTTCCACATCCAAACCCCACAGAACTTTCCATGGTTTACCCCAGACGCTTCACATGCCCTGATTCAATCCATTGACAGCACGTCGACCCCGGTATACCACATCGATCCAATTCACTCTATTCCTTGCCCGCCTTTCACCCTCCTGCATGTTCAGGCCCCGATCACTCAAAATCTTCTTCACTCCATATTTCCACCTCCAATTTGGTCTCCCACTTCTCCTCGTTCCCTCCACCTCCGACACATATATCCTCTTGGTCAATCTTTCCTCACTCATTCTCTCCATGTGCCCAAACCATTTCAAAACACCCTCTTCTGCTCTCTCGACCACGCTCTTTTTATTTCCACACATCTCTCTTACCCTTACGTTACTTACTCGATCAAACCACCTCACACCACATATTGTCCTCAAACATCTCATTTCCAGCACATCCACCCTCCTGCGCACAACTCTATCCATAGCCCACGCCTCGCAACCATACAACATTGTTGGAACCACTATTCCTTCAAACATACCCATTTTTGCTTTCCGAGATGATGTTCTCGACTTCCACACATTCTTCAAGGCTCCCAGGATTTTCGCCCCCTCCCCCACCCTATGATTCACTTCCGCTTCCATGGTTCCATCCGCTGCCAGATCCACTCCCAGATATCTAAAACACTTTACTTCCTCCAGTTTTTCTCCATTCAAACTTACCTCCCAATTGACTTGGCCCTCAACCCTACTGTACCTAATAACCTTGCTCTTATTCACATTTACTCTTAACTTTCTTCTTTCACACACTTTACCAAAGTCAGTCACTAGCTTCTGCAGTTTCTCACATGAATCAGCCACCAGCGCTGTATCATCAGCGAACAACAACTGACTCACTTCCCAAGCTCTCTCATCCCCAACAGACTTCATACTTGCCCCTCTTTCCAAAACTCTTGCATTTACCTCCCTAACAACCCCATCCATAAACAAATTAAACAACCATGGAAACATCACACACCCCTGCCGCAAACCTACATTCACTGAGAACCAATCACTTTCCTCTGGGGATAGGGGAGAAAAATACTTCCCACGCATTCCCTGCATGTTGTAGAAGGCGAATAAAAGGGGAGGGAGCGGGGGGCTGGAAATCCTTCCCTTCCACTTGTAATTTTCCAAAAGAAGGAACAGAGGAGAAGGCCAAGTGAGGCTTGTCCCTATTGGGCTTAGTTCTCTGTTCTTAACACAACTTCATTAACGCAGGAAATGGACGAATATGTTTGATTATAAATATATATATATATATATATATATATATATATATATATATATATATATATATATATATATATATATATATACATATATATATCCTCCTGCGCACAACTCTATCCATAGCCCACGCCTCGCAACCATACAACATTGTTGGAACTACTATTCCTTCAAACATACCCATTTTTGCTTTCCGGGATAATGTTCTCGACTTCCACACATTTTTCAAGGCTCCCAAAATTTTCGCCCCCTCCCCCACCCTATGATCCACTTCCGCTTCCATGGTTCCATCCGCTGACAGATCCACTCCCAGATATCTAAAACACTTCACTTCCTCCAGTTTTTCACCATTCAAACTCACCTCCCAATTGACTTGACCCTCAACCCTACTGTACCTAATAACCTTGCTCTTATTCACATTTACTCTTAACTTTCTTCTTCCACACACTTTACCAAACTCCGTCACCAGCTTCTGCAGTTTCTCACATGAATCCGCCACCAGCGCTGTATCATCAGCGAACAACAACTGACTCACTTCCCAAGCTCTCTCATCCCCAACAGACTTCATACTTGCCCCTCTTTCCAAAACTCTTGCATTTACCTCCCTAACAACCCCATCCATAAACAAATTAAACAACCATGGAGACATCACACACCCCTGCCGCAAACCTACATTCACTGAGAACCAATCACTTTCCTCTCTTCCTACACGTACACATGCCTTACATCCTCGATAAAAACTTTTCACTGCTTCTAACAACTTGCCTCCCACACCATATATTCTTAATACCTTCCACAGAGCATCTCTATCAACTCTATCATATGCCTTCTCCAGATCCATAAATGCTACATACAAATCCATTTGCTTTTCTAAGTATTTCTCACATACATTCTTCAAAGCAAACACCTGATCCACACATCCTCTACCACTTCTGAAACCACACTGCTCTTCCCCAATCTGATGCTCTGTACATGCCTTCACCCTCTCAATCAATACCCTCCCATATAATTTACCAGGAATACTCAACAAACTTATACCTCTGTAATTTGAGCACTCACTCTTATCCCCTTTGCCTTTGTACAATGGCACTATGCACGCATTCCGCCAATCCTCAGGCACCTCACCATGAGTCATACATACATTAAATAACCTTACCAACCAGTCAACAATACAGTCACCCCCTTTTTTAATAAATTCCACTGCAATACCATCCAAACCTGCTGCCTTGCCGGCTTTCATCTTCCGCAAAGCTTTTACTACCTCTTCTCTGTTTACCAAATCATTTTCCCTAACCCTCTCACTTTGCACACCACCTCGACCCAAACACCCTATATCTGCCACTCTGTCATCAGACACATTCAACAAACCTTCAAAATACTCATTCCATCTCCTTCTCACATCACCACTACTTGTTATCACCTCCCCATTGTTTGAGGACAATGTGTGGTGTGAGGTGGTTTGATCGAGTAAGTAACGTAAGGGTAAGAGAGATGTGTGGAAATAAAAAGAGCATGGTTGAGAGAGCAGAAGAGGGTGTTTTGAAATGGTTTGGGCACATGGAGAGAATGAGTGAGGAAAGATTGACCAAGAGGATATATGTGTCGGAGGTGGAGGGAACGAGGAGAAGAGGGAGACCAAATTGGAGGTGGAAAGATGGAGTGAAAAGGATTTTGTGTGATCGGGGCCTGAACATGCAGGAGGGTGAAAGGAGGGCAAGGAATAGAGTGAATTGGAGCGATGTGGTATACAGGGGTTGACGTGCTGTCAGTGGATTGAATCAAGGCATGTGAAGCGTCCGGGGTAAACCATGGAAAGCTGTGTAGGTATGTATATTTGCGTGTGTGGACGTGTGTATGTATATGTGTATGGGGGGGGTTGGGCCATTTCTTTCGTCTGTTTCCTTGCGCTACCTCGCAAACGCGGGAGACAGCGAC
>NC_092280.1:7966300-7998800 GCF_036320965.1 Panulirus ornatus | reverse complement strand
AATGATTATGGTCTGTCGAATACTTAGATCTGTCGATTGATTATGGTCTGTCGAGTAATTATGGTCTGTCGAATTATTATGGTCTGTCGAATGATTATGGTCTGTCGAATAATTATGGTCTGTCGAATAATTATGGTCTGTTGATTAATTATGTGCTGTCGAATGATTATGGTCTGTCGAATAATTATGGTCTGTCAAATAATTATGGTCTGTCGAATGATTATGGTCTGTCGAATAATTATGGTCTGTCAGATAATTATGGTCTGTCGAATGATTATGGCCTGTCGAATAATTATGGTCTGTCGAATAATTATGGTCTGTCGAATGATTATGGTCTGTCGAATAATTATGGTCTGTCAAATAATTATGGTCTGTCGAATAATTATGGTCTGTCGAATTATTATGGCCTGTCGAATAATTATGGTCTGTCGAATTATTATGGTCTGTCGAATGATTATGGTCTGTCAAATAATTATGGTTTGTCAAATAATTATGGTTTGTCGAGTAATTATGGTCTGTCGAATAATCATGGTCTGTCAAATAATTATGGTTTGTCGAGTAATCATGGTCTGTCGAATAACTATGGTCTGTTATATCGGTGTATGCTAAAGCTCTGACTAGCGGCTTAATATTACTAGCACTTCTCGCTAAAGTTCTAATTACTAATTTAACATTCGATGTTAGATCAATATTATGTGCACTCATAAAGATCACAAACATCTGTAAACATCACCGACACATGATGTTAGATTAGTCTTATTAGTACTTTATGTTAAAGTTTTAACATCCAAATATTAGCGAAGACAGTGTTAAATTTCTGACTGACCTTCACGAAATATCGGCAATCAATGTTAAAAGTATCATTAACCTTTTGGTATTAACCGGTACTAGATGTTAAATTCTAAGTTAACAAGTTTTAACATCCAAATATTAGCGAAGACAGTGTTAAATTTCTGACTAAGCTTCACGAAATATCGGCAATGTTAAAAGTATCATTAACCTTTTGGTATTAACCAGTACTAGATGTTAAATTCTAAGCTAACCTTTCGCTATCATTAGTACCCAGTGTTAAAGTTCTCAGTAACCATAATCCATGTTAAATTTCTAACTAGCCTCCAAGCATCTGTCCCTCCATGTTGATGTGATTCGAAACTTGATATATCACTTTGCTTTCTGGGTCTCTTAAAAACACATCTCATCTCTTCCTCTACCATTGCTAGCTATGCCTCTTGCTGTTCCATCATCTATAATATTTGAGAAAAATAAAGCATTTAGCATCAGACTACTTCTGCCGGACGGAACCAAAGACTTAGGAATAATACAGCGTACGAAACACCCTCAGTTGTACAATGATACGAAACAAGGAGATATTCAATAGACACGAAATAAGAGAACAGATGTAATATTTTTTTTTCTTTGGACAGATTAATTCATTACTAAGTATGACCACAGACACGTCTGATTATCATTCCTGGTCATCAAGTAGACTTAAACATGACAGTGCATCATTACATTCGCCACTGTGTTATTTACTCTTCATAAACCTTCATTAACGCCATGATATATATATATATATATATATATATATATATATATATATATATATATATATATATATATATATATATATATATATATATTTACGTTGGAGGCTCCAGTCATGGACAAACGTCTACATCAAAGCCAGGCCATAATTGATATATAGAGAGATTTGATTGAGTGAAAATGAAGAAACAAAATAAAGTATTTACGAATTCTGGAGGAGGTGAAAAATTGTCTTTTAAAACTTTCCAGGTCATAGTTGTTGGGAAAAATATGAGAAGTTAGAGTTCCAAAGCTTCAAGGTGCAGGGAAAGAAACAGTTATCAAAACGGGCCCACCCCAGAGCTACCAACGGCCACACAGTAATCATATGATGCAGCAGCTTGCCAAATATTGCGTGGTCTAACTAGTAGTGGGGGCACACAAGAAACCAGTCCTTGGGAACGACAAAAACAAAACAAAACAAAATGATACGTGTAAGAAAGGGAAAGTGAACCAACATTACTAGGTAAGATTAAGCGAGCCACGTTTGGAAGTTAGCCTGGGAGAGCTGCTAAGTTGGACCACTTTCAACTCAACTCTGTCAAGTAAAGATACAGAGCTAGATAATGAGTGTATGGTGCTTGTAAGGAGATGATGGCAGGACTAACCCCGTAGTTCCGTTTTGATGAGACAGTAAGACCAACAATCCTAGAATAGAGGGTGTAATGTGGTTCCATGTGTAAGATGTGTTGTTGACTGGTTGGTAAGGTTATTTAATGTATGTATGGTTCATGGTGAGATGTCTGAGGATTGGCGGAATGCTTGCATAGTGCCATTGTACAAAGGCAAAGGGGACAAAGGTGAGTGTTCAAATTACAGAGGTATAAGTTTGTTGAGTATTCCTGGGAAATTATATGGGTGGGTATTGATTGAGAGGGTGAAGGCATATACAGAGCATCAGATTGGGGAAGAGCAGTGTGGTTTCAGAAGTGGTAGAGGATGTGTGGATCAGGCGTTTGCTTTGAGGAATGTATGTGAGAAATACTTAGAAAAGCAAATGGATTTGTATGTAGCATTTATGGGTCTGGAGAAGGCATATGATGGAGTTGATAGAGATGCTCTGTGGAAGGTATTAAGAATATATGGTGTGGGAGGCAAGTTGTTAGAAGCAGTGAAAAGTTTTTATCGAGGATGTAAGGCATGTGTACGAGTAGGAAGAGAGGAAAGTGATTGGTTCTCCGTGAATGTTAGGTTTGCGGCAGGGGTGCATGATGTCTCCATGGTTGTTTAATTTGTTTATGGATGGGGTTGTCAGGGAGGTGAATGCAAGAGTTTTGGGGAGAGGGGCAAGTATGCAGTCTGTTGCGGATGAGAGAGCTTCGGAAGTGAGTCAGTTGTTGTTCGCTGTTGATACAGCGCTAGTAGCTGATTCAGGCGAGAAACTGCAGAAACTGGTGACTGAGTTTGGTGAAGTGTGAGAAAGAGGAAAGCTGAGAGTAAATGTGAATAAGAGCAAGGTTATTAGCTACAGTATGGTTGAAGGACAAGTCAATTGGGAGGTAAGTTTGAACGGAGAAAAACTGTAGGAAGTGAATTGTTTTAGATATCTGGGAGTGGATTTGGCAGCGGATGGAACCATGGAAGCGGAAGTGAGTCACAGGATGGGGGAGGAGGCGAAAGTTCTGGGAGCGTCGAAGAATGTGTGGAAGGCGAGAACATTATCTCAGAAAGCAACATTGAGTATGTTTGAAGGAATCGTGGTTTCAACAATGTTACATGATTGCGAGGCGTGGGCTATAGATAGGGTTGTACGGAGGTGGGTGGATGTGCTGAAAATGAGATGTTTGAGGACAGTATGTGGTGTGAGGTGGTTTGATCGAGTTAGTAATGAAAGGGTAAGAGAGATGTGTGGTAATAAAAAGAGTGTGGTTGAGAGAGCATAAAAGGGTGTTTTGAAATGGTTTGGTCACATGGAGAGAATGAGTAAGGAAAGAATGACAAAGAGGATATATGTGTCAGAGGTGGAGGGAACGAGGAGAAGTGGGAGACCAAATTGGAGGTGGAAAGATGCAGTGAAAAAGACTTTAAGCGATCGGAGCCTGAACATGCAGGAGGGTGAAAGGCGTGCAAGGATCAGAGTGAATTGGAACGATATGGTATACCGGGCTGGACGTGCTTTCAATGGATTGAACCAGGGCATGTGAAACGTCTGGGGTAAACCATGGAAAGTTTTGTTGGGCATGGATGTGGAAAGGGAGCTGGGGTTTCGGTGCATTATACATGAGAGCTAGAGACTGAGTGTGAACAAATGTGGCTTTTGTTGTCTTTTCCTAGCGCTACCGCGCGCGCATGCGGGGGGAGGGGTTCGTCATTTCATGTGTGGCGGGGTGGCGACGAGAATGAATAAAGGCAGCAAGTATGAATTATGTACATGTGTATATATGTATATGTCTGTGTATGTATATAAATGAATACGTTGCAATGTATAGGTATGTATATGTGCGTGTGTGGACGTGTATGTGTATACATGAGTGTGTGGGTGGGTTGGGCCATTCTTTCGTCTGTTTCCTTGCGCTACCTCGCTGACGCGGGAGACAGCGACAAAGTATGATAATGATGGCATAAACGCTCCCAGCTGTTGCATGATTTGGCCTATCATTTATTAAGATCTTACTGATGGTGTTATTGTACTTGAAAGCAACATTACAAGCACTGTTTTTTAGAACATGTCTTAGATTAGCTAAGTTGGGAGAATAGGGCAACACTAAACATTTAGAATTATCCTTATTTGTCACATTTTTGTTACAAGAAACATAAAATGTCTTCCTAGCTTTCCAGTAAGCTTTGTCAATAAACCAATTGGGATAATATAACTGCCTAAAGATACGTCTTATATGACTACATTCATCTACCAGGCCTATGTGATCACATATGCTCTTAAAAACACAGACATAACTACAGACATTTGTATAGAAGAATCATGTACTGAGAAATAATGAATATAACTCTCACAGTTGGTAGGCTTCATGTAGATTTTAAAGACAAATGATCAGATTCTCTATTTATCAACACATCTAGAAAGGGCAGTTTGCCTTCTTTTTTCTATTCCACCTTGCCCATAAAAACTTTCATTGACTTAGTTACGATTTGTGTTTCTAATAATGTTTTCCAAGACGATGAAGGTAATTTTTATAGACAGACATTTGGTCTTGCCATGGGAAACCCTCATAGTCCGATTCTAAGTAATTCATTTAAGAAATGTTTTAAGACTGAAATTTTAACTTCAATCAATAATCATTGGAAAGTCTGGTTTAGATACGTGGATGATGTGTGGTCTTTGTGGCCATCCTCCCAAGACTGTGATGTTCTCTTTAATGACACACACACACACACACACACACACACACACACACACGCAAGAGGAACAGTGACACACGCTCGTGCAGATCCCAACACTGTGAGTCTCAATACTGCATCACGACCTCTGAATACTTGAACAAGGACGTTAATTCTGTATAATCGACTCCCACTGTTTTATTCAAGGCTCCTCTTTGCGGATGGCGAGGTGAAGTGCTTTTTATATCGTCTTCCGCAACTTCTCTGCTTTCACGTTATGTGCATGAACTCAACAGTACCTGAGATTTCATATATATATATATATATATTTCTTTCTTTCTTTCAAACTATTCGCCATTTCCCGCATTAGCGAGGTAGCGTTAAGAACAGAGGACTGGGCCTTGAGGGAATACCCTCACCTGGCCCAATTCTCTGTTCCTTCTTTTGGAAAATTAAAAAAAAAAAACGAGAGGGGAGGATTTCCAGCCCCCCGCTCCCTCCCCTTTTAGTCGCCTTCTACGACACGCAGGGAATACGTGGGAAGTATTCTTTCTCCCCTATCCCCAGGGATATATATATATATATATATATATATATATATATATATATATATATATATATATATATATATATATATATATATATATGTATAATGTATATATTTGTATGTGTATGTATATGTTGATATGCATATTTGTGTACATGTGCTTACGTGCACGTTTATGTATGTATTCATGTATAGGAGTGGATGGGCCATTCTTCGTCTGTTTCTTGGCGCTACCTCGCTGACGCTGGAAACAATCATATACAACAAATATGTGTGTGTGTGTGTGTGTGTGTGTGTGTGTGTGTGAACAAGTACGCTTCGTTGTTATTCATAGTGTAGTGGACTAATGATAGGCGTTACACAAAACCCCACAACATTCTAACCGTACTTTATTGCCTCAGATCTCGTAAACCTGAACCCCCAATGTCCAATCACTACATAAAACTACATAATTTTGTACATATCAGATAGAGTAACCATACTTAGATATAAAATGTACATATGTATAACATTATGAGGGATACATAATGACATGCTGGTTTATGCCTAAAATGACGCCTACATATTCATATGTAAACCTTAGGTACTTGAAATACATGGGGCATAATCATGTAGGTACACACACACACACACACACACACACACACACACAGACACACACATACCTGGGACTAACGAGTGTCAAACTCGCTCCTTGTACAGTACAAATAGGTAATTATAAATAGGTAATTATAAACAGGTAATTACAAATTGGTAATTACAAATAGGCAATTACAATTATATGATTACAGATAATCCTGTCCTGACCCTAGCAGACATACACACAGAGGCTGATTTACCCCAGTAGAAACACTTGTATGACATTGAAATCATCCCCACCATTGTATTGGGATTCGAACCCACGCCCAGAGACATTGCGTGTCTACTGTCCTTTGTGGACAGCGTTACACAAAGGGTGGCATCAACTATGCATATTCTCATAATGCGAAAACGCAAGGCGGGATGTATCCGTTGTCTGTGCTCATTTGCATAAATATATGTTTTCCATCGCCCCCCCCTCCGTGCCATAAGGGCTTGTGTAGTATGCGAAGAAAGTTAGCTATTTTTCTCTTTTTTCTACATTGTCTCCATCGCCGTGGGCGTCGCACCTCTTAAGTGTAAGTAGGGACACTTAAATGGGGGGAATTCTTCGTCACTGAAGTAAGACAATATGTATATTTCACAGAAGCGCCGAGAGTGGCATTAATACATGATACAGAGATCCTTGCTTCTTGAGCACGACGCGGTACGACCCTAGAACACGACGATACGACCCATGAGAACGACGGAGAACGACTCTTGAAGCACGACGGAGAATGACTCTTGAACGCGACGGGACGACCCCTAGAACACGATGGTACGACCCTGGAACATGACCATACGGACTATGAGCAAGACGGTACGACCCTAGAACACGATGATATGGCTCTTTAGCACGACGGGATGACCCTTAAGTACGACGGTACGACCCTTGAGCACGGCGGTGCGACCCTTGAGCACGACGGTACGACCCTTGAGCACGACGGTACGACCCTTGGGTATGATGGTCCTGGCCTCACGGATGTCAGGTCTAAGCCAAGAGTCAACATACTCATAGGTCGTACCGTCGTGCTCAAGGGTCGTACTGTCATGCTCAAAGATCATACCGATGTGCTCAAAGGTCGCATCGTCGTGGTCAAGGGTCGTAACATCATGTTAAAGGGTCATACCGTTGTGCTCAAGGGTCGTAACGTCATACTCAAGGGTCGTATTGTCGTGGTCAAGGGTCGTCCTGTCGTGCTCCAGAGTCGTACCTTCGTGCTCAAACGATCGTACCGTCGGATTAAAGAGTCGTACTTGAAAAAAGATAGAGACTATGAATGTGAGTGGATGAGGCCTTTCTTCGTCTGTTCTTGGCGCTACCTTGCTAACGTGGCAAACGACAATCCCTGAAGTATGGGAGAAAGAATTTTACCACCTTATTCCTTTGGAAGGCGACTAAAGCGGGCGGGAGCGAGGGTGGCTGGAAACCCTCCCCTTCCTGTATTTCTATTTCTAAAAGAGGAAACAGGAGGAGTCAAGCAGGGTGTGCCCATCCTCCTCGAAGGCTCATACTGGGGTGTCTGAAAATGTGTGGATGTAACAAAAAATGAGAAGTAAGGAGAGATAGATAGCATGTTTGAGGAAAGAAACCTGGATATTCTGACTCCGAGTGAAACAAAGCTCAGTGATAAAGTCAGGCGTTGGTGAGAGAACATGAGCTAAGGAAGGAGTGGCACTGCTTCTGAACAAGGAGTTGTTGGAGTGTGCGACAGAGCGTAAGGAAGCAAATTCTGGATCAATGTGGGTAAAACTGAGAATGAATGGCAAGGGAAGGATGATTATATATTGGTGCTTATGTATCTGGTCATGACAAGAAAGATTATGAAAGGCAAGTGCTTTGGAAGCATCTGAGTAGGCGTGTCAGAAGGTTTGGTTTATGAGACTGGTTATTAGTGACGGATTATATAAATGCGAAGGTGAGTAATGTGATTGGTTGCACTGGGTATTCAGTGTTATGAATGGAAATGGTGAAGAGCTTGTGGAGTTGTGTGCTAAATAAACGACTGGTGATTGGGAATATCCGATTTAAAAAGAAAGATATTCACAAATTTTCGCATATGAGTAGGAGAGATAGTCAACTGGCATTATTAGATCACGTATCAATTGATACGCATGCCAAAGAGAGACTTTTGGATGTTAATGTGCTGAGAGGGGCAGCTGGTGGGATGTCTGATCGCTACTATCTTGTGGAAGTGAGGGTGAAGATTTGTAGAGGTATTCGACAGATAGGAGACAATGTCAGGGTGAAGAGAGAGATGAGAGTAAGTGAGCGTGGAAAGAAGACTTGTGTGAAGAAATACCCGGAGAGATTATGTTTAGAGTGGCAAAAGGTGAGAACAAATGAAATGAAGGGAGTGGGGGAGGAATGGGATGCATTTAGGGAAACAGCGATGGCATGTGCAAGAGATGCACGTAGCATGAAAAAGGTGGGAGATGGGCAGATTAATAAGAGTAGTGAGTGGTAGGATGAAGAAGCAAAGTTGCTAGTGAAAGAGAAAAGAGACACGCTTGGGCGGTACTTACAAAGGTGCAAAGGACTGGGAGACGTAAGAGAGATAGCGGCAGGAGGTCAAGAGGAAGATGCAGGGGTTGAAAAAGAGAGCATATGAGAGCTGGGGTGAGAAAGCAAAGTTAAACTTTTGAGAGAATAAGTAGATGTTTTGGAAGTAGGTCAATAATGTGTGAAAGATAAGAGAACAAATGTGGACATCGATGAAGCGGGCAAAAGGGGAAGTGATAACAGATGGTGATGGAGTGAGGAAGAGATAGGGTAAGAATTTTGAAGATTTGGTGAATGTGCCTGATAATAGAGTGGCAGATGTAGAGTGTTTTCGTTGGGGTAGTGTGCAAAGTGAAAGAATTAGGGAGAGCGGTTTGGTGAAGAGAGAAGTGGTAATGAAAGTCTTACGGAATATGCAATCCGGCAAGGCGGTGGGAGCCTATGGTATCGCAGTTTATCTTACTAAGAAAAGGATGAATTTGTTGTTGATTGGTTGGTAAGGATATTCGTTGTATGTATGGATCATGGTAAAGTGCCTGAGGATTAGTGGAATGCTTGTATAGTGCCATTGTATGAAGGCAAAGGGGATAAAGGGGCGTGTTCAAAGTACAGAGGCATAAGTTTGTTGAGAATTTCTGGAATATTATATGGGAAGGTATTGATTGAGAGGGTGAAGGAATGGTCAGAGCATCAGATTTGGGGGGGAGACTGTGGTTTCAGAAGTGGTAAAGGATGTGTGGATCAGGTGTTTGCTGAGAAAAATGTGTGAAAAATACTTAGAAAAAAGATGGATTTATATGTGGCATTTATGGATTTGGAGAAGGCATATGATGGGGTTCATAGAGATGCTTTGTGGAAGGTATTAAGAATTATGGTGTGGAAGGAAAGCTGGTAGAAGCAGCGAGAAGTTTTTATCAAGGGTGTTAGGCGTGATTACGAGTAGGAATAAAGGAAAGTGATTGTTTCCCAGTGAATGTCGGTCTGTGGCAAGTGTGTGTGATGTCTCCATGGTTGTTTAATTTGTTTATGGATGGGGTGGTGAGGGAAGTAAATGCAAGAGTTTTGGAGAGAGGGGCGAGTATGCAGAGTATGCAGTTTGTTGTGGATGAGATGGCCTGAGAAGCGAGTCTGTTGTTGTTCGCCGATGTGACAGCGCTGGTGGCTGATTCAAGTGAGAAACTGAAGAAGTTGGTGACTGAGTTTGGAAGAGCGCGTGAAAGAAGAGTAAGTTGAGGGTGAATATGAATAAAAGCGAGGTTATTAAGTTCAGCAGTGTTGAGGGACAAGTTGGTTGGGATGTATGTTCGAATAGAGAAAAATTGGAGAAAGTAAATTGTTTTACATATCTGGGAGTGGACTTGGCAGCAAATGGAACCATGGAAGCGAAAGCGAGTCATAAGTGGAGGACGAGGTGAAGGTTCTAGGAGTGATGAGGAATGTGTGGAAGGAGAGAACGTTATCTCGGAGAGCCAAAATAGATGTGTTTACGGAATAATAGTTCCTACAATATCATATGGTTGCGAGGCATAGGCTATAGATAGAGTTGCGTGGAGGAGGGTGGATATATTGGAAATGAAATGTTTGAGGGAAATATATGGCATGAGGCGGTTTGATCGAGTAAGTGATTTTAGGGTATTTTAAACAAAAAGAGGGTGGTTGAGCGAACAGAAGATTGTATGTTGAAATGGTCTGGACATATAGAGAGAATGAGTGAGAACAGGTTGACAAAGAAGACATGTGTGTCAGAGGTGGAGGGAAGAAGGAGAAGCGGAAGACCAAGTTGGAGGTGGAAGGTTGGAGTGAAAAGGATTTTCAGCCACCGTGGCCTGAACATACAGGAGGGTGAAAGGCATGCACAGAGTAGAGTGAATTGGAACGAAGTGGTACGCTGGGATCTACGTGCCGTCATTGGACTGAACTAGGGTATGTGAAACGTCCGGGGTAAACCATGGAAATGTCTATTGGGCCTGGATGTGGATAGGGAACTGTGAGGTCGGTGCATTACACATAATATCTCGTATGGATGTTAGTGGATGTGGCCTATTTTCGTCTATTTCCTAGCGCTGCCTTGCTGATGTACTGAGTTGCGATGCTGTTTCCTGTGGGGCGTGGTGGCGTCGAGAATAGATGAAGGCGAACAGGTATGAATATGTACATGTGTATATATGTATGTTTATGTTTATGTATGTATGTATATCAACATATGTGGACGTGTATGTCCGCATATGTATGTATATGTGCAAATGAATGGATGGGTCTTTCTTCGTCTGTTTCCTGGCGCTACTTCGCTAACGCAGGCAACGGCAATCAGGTATCCTTAAAATAATGATAATAATGATTATGATGAAAATAATGATACTAATAATAACAGTAATAATGATAATATATATATTATATATAAATCCTTCCCTCTCGTTTTTGATTTTCCAAAAGAAGGAACAGAGAAGGGGGCCAAGTGAGGATTTCCCTCAAAGGCTCTGTCCTCTGTTCTGAACGCTACCTCGCGAACGCGGGAAGTAGCAAATAGTATGAAAAAAAAAGAAATATATATATATATATATATATATATATAAAGTTTACGTGTGTCAGTGGGGCGTGGAATGCCAAGGAGAGATTATTGGGTGTGAACGTGCTGAGAGGAGCTGCAGGCGAAATGTTCTGATCACTTCGTGGATGAGATAATTGTGAAATATTATGATGGTGTCTGGACGAGAGGAAGTGATATACATTTGGAAGAAGCGATGAAGTGAGTGAGCTTGTAAGAATGTTCTGTGAAGAGACACTAAGAGCAAATGGGGAGCGCAGGGCAAAGGTTACAACAAATAACAGTATGGGTTTGTGCGCAACAAAGTCGATGCCAGACTCTTAAAACTGGGATTACAGGGGAAAGGTTACAGGTCTTAGATTTGTTCCCTCGTGGGAAAGAGAAGAGTAAGGGGTGACCTGATCACAAGTTTTGAAGTCAACTTGATGACGTAGACAGTGAACAGTTCAAAAGATGTGGGATGGAACAATCAAAAGCCAAAACATAAGATTAAGCAAAAAAACTTGTCAGAAAAGATGGAGTTAAGTGGAATGAGCTGTTCTTAGAGATAGTGAATGTGGACGGCATACGCTTTAAAAATGTTGTATGTTACGAGGGAAAGTTAATAAGATGGGGCCACGAGTTTGCAAAACCCCTTCCCGTACGGTGATAGATACATACATAAGTACAAATAGGTAATTACACACACACACACACACACACACACACACACACACACACAAATACACACACACACACACACACACACACACACACACACACACACACACACCATATGTGACCATGATCCAACACGGGCCAGCCGGGGGTTGGACCCACATGGGTTCGAATCTTGGGCGGGCAGTTGGCCCTCTTCCAATTCCAGTTGCTCATCCTTAATAGATAGGCACCTGGTTTAGGCTGGTGTGTGTGTGTGTGTGTGTGTAATTGAATACATATACAGAAAATGAGACATGATACATATGTACACGCGTACGTGTACATGCACAATCATATGTATACACAGTACTTGAAGGAGCTGTTACAGAGAACATTCTAATGAATAAGTAACAAATTCTGGTTAGACGACACACGTCAGGTAATGGTTGCCATCCAGGGGAGTCCAGCACACACGGAACTTGCCTGTCCTGTCACTTGCCAGTCGTGTTGGATCCCCCACACATATACCATGCTTCCATAACATCACATGCGCACCCCGTACTATGCACAGTTACGCGCTAAAGTCGGGCGCATACCCTCCCATACTAGCCATCGTAAATCATTATAATTCCGCCTGTCGGAGGGAAGTCAAACCAGTGTTCAACATAACCAGAGTTTCTTATTGTCAAGGACGACATGAGGAATGTGGGAATTAGATAAACGCTTGAAACTTGTCATTACAGTAAGTAGACACGTCACCTCATCTTCACTTGATGGATAGTGATTGTAATGCTTTGATAACCTACGTTGATGATACAGAGTTGGATATGTAATGTTTCGTTCATAGGTATTCGGTAAGCAAGGGACGTGGATATACAAGTACGCATAACAATAGTATAGCTCCGTACAAAAATGGTGTAGTGGTGTGACAATTAGATTTACACCCGAATTTATTTTTTTTATAATAGTCAAACGGTGAAGGAAAACACATTTTCACATGGGTAACACCTTGACGAAAGTGACATGACCTCAGTTAGTTGACTGGGGAGGAGGAAGGTCGTAAATATATGACAGCAAGACGGGGAAATGAGGATTAAGGGGGAGGAAAGGGCAGGGTGGAGAACGAGAGAATTGATTTCTTACTAGTACAGTTTCGAGGAAATAATCACTTACATTTATCAAATATAATTCCTCACGGTCCATACATATTATTCCTAGACGAAGGTCACCCTCCCGTCCCTAAATTTCTCGTTCATGGAACTGTAAACTGCATACACGTCACATTTTCCATATCAGTTTTATAAAAACATGTCTGTATATCTACCTTTATGGGTCATATGCGAAGATAATATTAACCAAACTCGATCACATTACTGTAATTACTAATATTAATATATATCACTCACTGAGAAAAACTAAGTCTTTTTTAAAAGCCATTACCAACCACTTAAAGGAAAGTAGAAATTGAGAAGAAGAAATTCTACTCACGAAGTATTTGACTGTCTGGCAGGGGTCGTTCAGAGCTGAGTGTGGGCGTGTGTGCTGTGGGAGCTGGACGGCTCATGTGGCCTGTGGAGCTCCCCCCACACACCCATGAAGACTTCCCCCACTGAGGCGTGAGTGGGGGAATAATGACTTAGCATTAGCAAATGATATGGTAGCCACTTGATAAACGATAACGAATTTTTCTGTGAGTGATCTGATTGCTTGAGACACAGTGGCAACATCGGGCCAGAGTATCGTACCGGAATTGACTAGGATCACAACTGGGTAATGATTGTTGGATTGTCGTTACATGAGTAATTTGGCCATTATCCTCTATGATAAACGTATCAGTATTGATGTTGATGTTTATAATTGAAGTAAACGTAAGGGTAGCAGTGGTTATTACTGATCTAATTTACATAACACGAATTTCGTGGTGTTGTGGTGTGTGTTTGTCTACCTTTTTCTTGTCGAATACAACTATAGTAGTTCTTACAGGTTTCTCTTTATGGTTTGATATATTTCTAGCACTACAAATCAATTTTTGATGAACGTCATGCTTAATAGAAGAGGTGTTGCTAAATTCTCTCAAACAGATCATATTTCAAACGTTTGTAGTTTGTGGTGACGTGAAGGCCTTGTTTATTATGATGGAACGTTGCTTTCTTACCTCACCGATAGAGGGAACGATAATCAGTGGTGTGTGTGTGTGTGTGTGTGTGGGAAGGAGGAGGAGAAGGAGGAGGAGGAGGGGGTATGCGCCCGACTGTACAAGCATTTGAGGAATTCTCGTAAAACACCGGCACCATTACATGCCAATCCTAACCGTGTCCTGTCTATTAGGAACATGATTGTCTTCTTTCTCCTACTCACTGAGACGCTGGCTGGTAAAGTGGAGGTCTGCCTGAGACACGCTGGAGGTGTTACTGTCGAGCTGTGATGAACCATGACGTCGGAAATCAATGCTTTTGCGAGGTGGAACCGGGTCTTCACAACACACTGGCTTAGGGGGATGGGGGGTTTTTATCCCTCTCGCGGTCCTTGCCTTCGATGAGGAGTGTCTTCCTAGGCAACGTTACAACCACCTCTTGGGAAATGATCTCGCTGACTCTCGGTCATTCAAGTTGGCGTTTTTGTTCAGATGTTCCTCAAGAGCTGGTTGACTTGTCTGGATCACTTCTTCCACTTCGGGTTCTCTCTCCGCTTTGGGTCCTTCCTCCACTTCATGTCCTCCCTCCACTTCGGATCCTCCCTCTGCTTTAGGTCCTTCACGCTGCTTCATCCACTGGCTGTAGGACCAACGGAAGTGTGTCTGAGAAAAGTCCCATTTCTTGTGGGATCCCACAAGGCGATCCGTGTGATCCACTCTTATGTAGTTGCCATGATACATGCGTTACACTATGACAATGTCGATTATGTGCGGCTAAAGATGTTCTTTACCAACACCAAGCAAGAACTATGGGTAATACTATGGACGTAAGAACACAAGAGTTCTGGGAAAAAAGGTATAAGTACTTTTACTACTTAGTCTGAATGCTACAGTGTCTCATGACGACACCGAATGAGTAGAACCATGGAAAACATTCCCTCAAGACGCCACCGATATGAGGGTTCTGGATTAGGGTCGCGTCAACATTGCCAAGGTAAAGAGTCTGTATCCAGCTGCATTGGCTCAGTCGCTTGTCCAGTGAAGGGTTGGCTGAACCATCTCCTCCCACTGTTCACCCACCTCATAACTAGCTATGTAAGCTTGATGTGAATTTGTACATTAATGATACTAATGACCAGTGACATTTTAGAATGACACGGTGATTATATCTACCGAGTGATACAAGAAAACTTGCCCAAAATATGGCTATTATCCTGAAAGTGAAGAATTTGTGATTGGATGACAAAGTCTAGACTATAAACACAGTGTGGCCCCCTTCTTAGTCTACGCTTCATATTCTCTCTCTCTCTCTCTCTCTCTCTCTCTCTCTCTCTCTCTCTCTCTCTCTCTCTCTCTCTCTCTCTCTCTCACTCTCACTTCGCCGATCTCTTCGTCAGATCCTCTATATGAGGTCACTGAGGATCATCTTCTGCATCTTGAGCCCGTCCTTATCCTTGTACTGCATCACGGCGTAGGGGACGCCCTCCGCGTACACGACGTTGCCACTCAGCTTCGTCACGTCCTGTAAGATAAGCTTACTACTCCGCTGGTCCCACAGGACGCTAAGGTTATTGATTTTACCTGGGATCAGGAATGGATTCCTGCCTCCCTGTAGGACCATGTTTTCCATCCTCTGTGAGCTGTCCCTCGGGTAGTTACGGCTTCCTTGGACAGATCCCCTGCCGTAGTAATCACCCCTGGGGACGTGGTGGTTCTTCCTGCCTCTGACATACTGCGGGTAGCGGAGTTCGAAGGGGGTTCTGGGTCTGGTGTTCGGTAAGGGTGGGAGGTTGCTGCTCCAGTCGAGGTTCTGGATGTTGAAGGGCGTGACCTTGGTGCTTGTGCTTGGAGGGCGACCCGCGTGAGTGTGCTTGGTCTTCTTCTTATATCGCCTCCTGATAAATGAAAGGCCAGGTGGCAACAGTTCACTTGTATAGAAAACTTCTCTAAATTCTTTAAAGGAAATTTCCTTATGATAGGAAAGTATGATTTTTTTTTCTTTGGAATACATTCGTATGGATTCATCAATCTATCTATCTATTTGGCCTGAGTTTAAGCCGGATGATTTCTATCTGAATTCGCCCATAGGTTCGGAGCTAAAATTTTTGAATGTATATTAACTACCTTGAAATTATATACATCAAACAACACAGAATCCTCCTCAGATCCAACTATTCATACTCTTTTTTTTCCCCTTTTACTTAATAAGCATCAAGTGTACCTAGCTAGAATAATCAAAATCATAATGATTCGTTGTAAGACAAGAAGTCGCAAATATCCATAACACAGACCCTGTCTGTGGTCAAGGTACATAATCGTGTATAGGTCCTGATGCCTCCTACAGTTTTCCCAAGGTACTACTGCGAGGATAGTTTACGCCGTTCTAAAGCGTTTCCCTGTCTAAGAAAATGGAATTCAGAGCCTCTTTTATGCTCTTAGAACCCATAGAGGTACATTCTGAACGAAGACCAGGAAAACGCCACGACTTACCGGAGTATGAACTCGCATCCCAGGACGATGAAGGACGACACGATGCCGGCGAATCCTAGGACGTAGGTGGTCAAAAGGTCCTTGTTCTGCAGGCGGCGGTCCTTGAAGCCCTTGGGCAGCGTACACACGGGGCTGCTGGAGGTGGCGTTGTTGTGTAGGAAGTTGAGGATCCCGAAGAAGGAGAGGCGGCGGAAGCTGCAACACAAGAGGGCATTAAGGAGGTGGTGGTGGTCGGTTGGCGAAGGTGAGGAGGAGAGGATAGAGGTGGCCTGTGGTCATGGCGAAGAGGGTAGGAAGGATATGCAGTCGATCAAGTTTTATTTCTTCTGTTATCTTTATTCTCCCACCGTCTATCTTTCTCCTCTCCCTTCTCCCTAAATGTCTAACCCCACACCGAACATCTGTGCGCCTCAACTACCTCTTACTTACCAAGTCCACACACACAGACACACACACACATACATCACTACACTTCATGACCTGATTTACCCGTCCAATGGACGTGGCTGAACGCTAAGGGCTTCCCCTTACATGGGGGTTCTGGGTTGCAAGATTCAGGGGTAATGGGGTCAGTACTGCTACTGCCTGAGCCTTCCCAATATACATATAGTCATACGTAAGCATCACACGTATCATTAACAAAAGCTCAGGGGACCCACATAATCATACATAAGCATCACACGTATCATTAACAAAAGCTCAGGGACACATATAGTCATACGTAAGCATCACACGTATCATTAACAAAAGCTCAGGGGACCCACATAATCATACATAAGCATCACACGTATCATTAACAAAAGCTCAGGGACACATATAGTCATACGTAAGCATCACACGTATCATTAACAAAAGCTCAGAAGACACACATAATCATACATAAGCATCGCACGTATCATTAACAAAAGCTCAGAAGACACATATAATCATAATATAAGCATCACTTCCATCAACAAAAGCTCAGAAGTGGAGGCTGGGTAACTTACAGGGACGTCCTATATATATCCACTGTACATCACAAACAAGAAGTGGAGGCAGGGTAACTTACAAGCCATTAAAGAGCTCCGTGTACTGGCTATTCTTCTTGAACCCGTAGCCATACCAGAAGGTGAAGTCCTTGTCAGTGAGGAGAGGAGCGGTGTAGAAGCTGCACGTCTCGTTCTCCTTCTTCCTCCGCTGGTGCTTGAAGTCTTCTTGGATCAGGTGGTCCAGCACCTGCATGTCGTCGATGTATACGTATTCTGCAGGGAGGGAGATGGGCGGGTGAGGAGCGGTGAGTGAAGGGAGGGAGATGGGTGGGTGAGGAGAGGTGAGTGAAGGTAGGGAGATGGGTGAGGGCGGGTAAGGAGCGGTGAGTGAAGGGAGGGAGATGGGCGAGGGTGAGGGAGGAGAGGTGAGTGAAGGTAGGGAGATGGGCGAGGAGAGGTGAGTGAAGGGAGGGAGATGGGTGAGGAGAGGTGAGTGAAGGGAGGGAGATGGGCGAGGGTGGGTGAGGAGACGTGAGTGAAGGTAGGGAGATGGGTGAGGGTGAGGGAGGAGAGGTGAGTGAAGGGAGGGAGATGGGCGAGGATGGGCGAGGAGAGGTGAGTGAAGGGAGGGAGATGGGTGAGGGTGAGGGAGGAGAGGTGAGTGAAGGTAGGGAGATGGGCGAGGGTGGGTGAGGAGAGGTGAGTGAAGGGAGGGAGATGGGCGAGGGTGGGTGAGGAGAGGTGAGTGAAGGTAGGGAGATGGGCGAGGGTGGGTGAGGAGAGGTGAGTGAAGGGAGGGAGGTGGGCGAGGGTGAAGGAGGAAGGAAGGGAGAAAGAGAGGTAGTGTTGATGGGGGTTATGAAAGAGTAAAGAAAATGAAAGAGAGAGAATGAAGTTACCAATCGCTAGGTCAGGGTCAGCAGGTGAGAGAGAGAGAGAGAGAGAGAGAGAGAGAGAGAGAGAGAGAGAGAGAGAGAGAGAGAGAGAGGTGGCATTACCATCCAGTGAAGGAAGTAGAGTCCACCTTAGTGCGGCCAAAACCTATGTATATCACACAGAGAAAGCTAATGCCTTACCCGTCTTTAAGGAGATAAATCATACATACATTGGGACATTAGAAGACAACAGAAAACACATCATTACGGAAGAAAATTCACTTTCAAACCACAGCCGTACATGGGAAAGTCTCTCTCTCTCTCTGGCCCACTGAGGACCAAAGTCTAAATACAGAGCGGTGCGCCAAGAGGCCCATAGCAAGATGAGAGGACAACACAACTGTACACTGTAAGTGAGACAGACGCTATCACTTCCTCTCGAACTGTAAGGTTTGCTCACAAAGTTCTTAGGGTCGGGCATAGACGAACTCTCTCTCTCTCTCTCTCTCTCTCTCTCTCTCTCTCTCTCTCTCTCTCTCTCTCTCTCTCTCTCTCTCTCCCTCTCTCTCTCGAACTGTAAGGTTTGCTCACAAAGTTCTTAGGGTCGACCATAGACGAACTCTCTCTCTCTCTCTCTCCCTCCCTCTCTCTCTCTCTCTCTCTCTCTCTCTCTCTCTCTCTCTCTCTCTCTCTCTCTCTCTCTCACTTACTGTTGGTTCTGACGAGGGAGAGGGCTTCCTCCCTCGACTCGATGAAGCGCCCTCTGCCTTCAGCCTGCAGGTCTCTCAGGATTTTGAGCTTCGGGTGCGTCTGGTGTTGGAGGGCGTCGCGTGGATCAGCCGGGTCCCGGTCGTCACCCCCCCAGCACACACACACACACACACACACACACCACAAGCACGTGTTCACCACCAAACACGTGTTCACCACCAAGTACGTGTCCATCACCAAGCACGTGTCCATCACCAAGCACGTGTTCACCGCCAAACACGTGTCCACCACCAAACACGTGTTCACCACCAAGTACGTGTCCACCACCAAACACGTGTCCACCACCAAACACGTGTCCACCACCAAACACATGTTCACCACCAACACGTGTCCACCACCAAACACATGTCCACCACCAACACGTGTCCACCACCAAACACGTGTCCACCACCAAACACATGTTCACCACCAACACGTGTCCACCACCAAACACATGTCCACCACCAAACACGTGTCCACCACCAAACACATGTCCACCACCAAACACGTGTCCACCACCAAACACATGTTCACCACCAACACGTGTCCACCACCAAACACATGTTCACCACCAAACACATGTTCACCACCAACACGTGTCCACCACCAAACACATGTCCACCACCAACACGTGTCCACCACCAAACACGTGTCCACCACCAAACACATGTCCACCACCAACACGTGTCCACCACCAAACACATGTTCACCACCAAACACATGTTCACCACCAAACACATGTCCACCACCAACACATGTCCACCACCAAACACATGTTCACCACCAACACGTGTCCACCACCAAACACATGTTCACCACCAACACGTGTCCACCACCAAACACATGTTCACCACCAAACACATGTTCACCACCAACACGTGTCCACCACCAAACACATGTCCACCACCAAACACATGTTCATCACCAAACACATGTCCACCACCAAACACATGTCCACCACCAAACACATGTTCATCACCAAACACATGTCCACCACCAACACATGTCCACCACCAAACACATGTTCACCACCAACACGTGTCCACCACCAAACACATGTTCACCACCAAACACATGTTCACCACCAACACGTGTCCACCACCAAACACATGTCCACCACCAAACACATGTTCATCACCAAACACATGTCCACCACCAACACATGTCCACCACCAAACACATGTCCACCACCAAACACATGTCCACCACCAAACACATGTCCACCACCAAACACGTGTCCACCACCAAACACATGTCCACCACCAAACACGTGTCCACCACCAAACACATGTTCACCACCAACACGTGTCCACCACCAAACACATGTCCACCACCAAACACATGTTCATCACCAAACACATGTCCACCACCAAACACATGTCCACCACCAAACACGTGTCCACCACCAAACACATGTCCACCACCAAACACATGTTCACCACCAAACACATGTCCACCACCAAACACATGTCCACCACCAAACACATGTTCATCACCAAACACATGTCCACCACCAAACACATGTCCACCACCAACACATGTCCACCACCAAACACGTGTCCACCACCAAACACGTGTTCACCACCAAACACGTGTTCAGGCATCGAGGGTAAAGGCAGTAACCACAACACACGTGTCCAGGGGGTTCGAATAACCACAGATACGTAGTTCCAGAAGACCCCCCTCCACACCACAGACACATGTATCAAAGATGGTCCACAGTAACACCAGTAGACGAACACCATCAGACCCCGGTTACCAGTGACGTGGAGTAGACAAGTGGCATCAAAGACATGAAGGAAAGAAACATTGAATTACATTAGAATAACATAAATGTAATACCAGACTCTCTATCTGTACTGTCTATCTTTGGGAGTATTATGTCTATTTTCTGTCTTTGGGGAATGTTTTATCTATTCTCTATCTTTGGAAATATTATATCTACTCTCTGTCTTTGGAAATATTGTATCTACTCTCTATCTTTGGAAATATTGTATCTACTCTCTGTCTTTGGAAATATTATATCTACTCTCTATCTTTGGAAATATTGTATCTACTCTCTATCTTTGGAAATATTGTATCTACTCTATGTCTTTGGAAATATTATATCTACTCTCTATCTTTGGAAATATTGTATCTACTCTCTGTCTTTGGAAATATTTTATCTACTTTCTGTCTTCGAAAATATTATCTATATCTACTCTTTATCTTTGGAAATACTGTTCATCTATACTCTCTATCTTTAGAAACATTATCTATCTCCGCTCTCTATCTATCTTAATCAATACCATTCATATCTGTCTATCAGGCCCACACGTCCTCATAGAACACGAGGTAAATGTATACATCAGAGATCTGTTCCACCAACCAGATAGAAAACGGGAACTACGAACGTCTCTATTAAGGTTGAAATGAACACTGAGTTAGCACTGGGTTTCTACCCTTGCCTCAGCTAGAGTCGTAACGGGCCGTATGATCTACGGTGGCGCAACAAGAAACTTTACTGGGGGGAAAAAAATGCTAACCAGTCTCTTATCTATGACTGTAAAATGGTGGCCAAGTGAAGGGCAGAAGGAAAATGTATCATACATATATCTCTCCCTGTCTACTTATCGATCTATATCTCTTTATGTTTATGTCTATCTATCTATGTAATCTGTCTGCCTGTCTATTCATCTATCTATAATCAGTCTCCTTATCTATGGCTGTAGAATGGTGGCCAAGTGAAGGGCAGAATATGTATCATACTTACGTCTCTCTCCATCTTCATGTTGACGTCTATCTATGTACTTTGTCTGCTTGTCTCTTCATCTATCTATCTATCTATCAATATCTATTTATATAGATAGATTTTAAGTAACTCTGGCGTTCATAGGGCCTCTATATCTATCTATATAGATAAATAGATTTGAAGTAACTCTGGCGTTCATAGGTCATACCAGCGAAAAAGGAAGTTCTCCTACCCATTAACCCCATTAACCCTATAACTCCATACATAACTTCTCAAGCTACAGTAACCTCTCTAACCTCCTCCTCGTAACCTCTCTAACCTCCTCCTCGACCTACGGCCGTCCTAACCTCCAAAACCCCCTTGGAGGAGGAGCTGCCGCAACCACTTCAACCTTCCACCTCGACTTACCGAGATGATTTCGACAAGGGCGCCGTCCTTGAAGGCGAGCCAGATGAGGTCGTCTGAGGTTTTGAGGTCGCCCACCTTCTGTATGGGCAGCTTGAGGCCGTTGAAGGTGAGGAAGGCGGTGAGGTTGGCCGTGTAGAAGGAGGTTACGATCATGATGAAGAGCCACCAGGTGGCGAAGAGGATGCGGGACGAGTCTGTGGTGATAGGGTGGCAGGTGAGGTGAGGGGCTACGGTACAGGGAGGGAAGGATGGTGATGGGAAGAGCAGGGTAGTAGTGGTGATGGTAGGGATGGGGTAGTGGTGATGATGGTAGGGATGGGGTAGTGGTGATGATGGTAGGGGGAGGGTAGTGGTGATGATGGTAGGGGGAGGGTAGTGGTGATGATGGTAGGGGGAGGGTAGTGGTGGTGATGGTAGGGATGGGGTAGTGGTGATGATAGTAGGGATGGGGTAGTGGTGATGATGGTAGGGATGGGGTAGTGGTGATGATGGTAGGGGGAGGGTAGTGGTGGTGATGGTAGGAGCAAGGTAGTGGTGGTGATAGTAGGTGCAGGGTAGTGGTTGTGAAAGTAGGAGCAGGGTAGTGGTGGTGATGGTAGGAGCAGGGTAGTGGTGGTGATGGTAGGGGCAGGGTAGTGGTGGTGGGAGGAGCAGGGTAGTGGTGGTGATGGTAGGGGCAGGGTAGTGGTGGTGATGGTATGGGCAGGGTAGTGGTGGTGATGGTAGGGGCAGGGTAGTGGTGGTGATGGTAGGAGCAGGGTAGTAGTGGTGATGGTAGGAGCAGGGGTAGGGGGAGGTGGTAGTGGTGGTGATGGTAGGGATAGGGTAGTGGTGGTGATGGTAGGATTAGGGTAGTGGTGATGATGATGGTAGGAGCAGGGTAGTGGTGATGATGATGGTAGGGGGAGGGTAGTGGTAATGATGATGACCATGATGATGGGGAGGGGGTAATAGCGGTGATAATGATGAGGAAGGGGTAGTGGCGATGATGATGGCAGGAGCAGGGTAGTGGTGGTGATAACGGTGAGGAGAGGGGTAGTGGTGATGATGATGATGATAATGATGATAGGAAAGATGAAAGCCAGTGATGACGTGAGGAAGATAAAGACAGATGTCTAGAAGATAGGATGCAGAAGAGGGCATTACCGTGGGGGATGACTGAACAATAATAGAAGATGACAAGAAAAACTTGAAAGAAGGAAAATGACGGCTAATGATGATAATGATGAGTAGTGATGATGAGTAGCCATGATGCAAGGAAGATGAGGATTGACCCTGGAAGTCTGCATTTGAGAGACACCAATGATAAAGAGGTTAAAGAACAAGAGTGGACTTGGACTGTTGTCATTTGACTGTTTCCAGGTGGATCTGGAAACCTTCCAGGTTCCAGGAGTGACCCAGCTCTCTCTCTCTCTCTCTCTCTCTCTCTCTCTCTCTCTCTCTCTCTCTCTCTCTCTCTCTGCTGTACCATCCTGTCTCCATGTAGATCCAGTATTCCATTCCAGTCCTCTTGCTATTAACTCCTCGTAGACCATCAGGTCTCTGTTATCTATCCTTTCCCTGTAACCCTCATGTATTCCCATACATTCCCATGTACGTCCATGTATTTCTGTACCCTTCTATGAAGTTACTTGTACTCCCATGTGTTCCATAAGTGCTCGCATGTACTCCCATATACCCCTAAGTACTCATATGTACTCCCATGTACCCCTAAATACTCATATGTACTCCCATGTACCCCTAAGTACTCATATGTACTCCCATGTACCCCTAAGTACTCACATGTACTCCCATGTACCCTAAATACTCATATGTACTCCCATGTACCCCTAAGTACTCATATGTACTCCCATGTACCCCTAAATACTCATATGTACTCCCATGTACCCCTAAGTACTCATATGTACTCCTATGTACCCCTAAGCACTTGCATGTACTCCCACTGTAAGCATGTATTCCCACTGTACGTATGTACTCCAACTGTACGCATGTACTCCCACTGTACGCATGTATTCCCAATGTACGCATGTACTCCTACTGTATGCATGTACTCCCACTGTACGCATGTACTCCTACTGTATGCATGTACTCCCACTGTACGCATGTACTCCCACTGTACGTATGCACTACCACTGTACGCATGTACTCCCACTGTACGCCTGTACTCCCACTGTACGTATGTACTCCCAGTGTACGCATGTACTCCCACTGTACGTATGTACTCCCATCTAACTGTCACATAGCAGGTCTGGCCGCACCTGAGCCGTAACAGGTCTGGTCGTACCTGAGACGTAACAGGTCTGGTCGCACCTGAGTCGTAACAGGTCTGGTCGTACCTGAGACGTAGCAGTTCTGGACGTACCTGAGTCGTAACAGGTCTGGTCGTATCTGAGACGTAGCAGTTCTGGTCGTATCTGAGACGTAGCAGGTCTGGTCGCATCTGAGACGTAGCAGGTCTGGCCGCACCTGAGACGTAACAGGTCTGGTCGCACCTGAGTCGTAACAGGTCTGGTCGTACCTGAGACGTAGCAGTTCTGGACGTACCTGAGTCGTAACAGGTCTGGTCGTACCTGAGACGTAGCAGTTCTGGTCGTATCTGAGACGTAGCAGGTCTGGTCGTATCTGAGACGTAGCAGGTCTGGCCGCACCTGAGTCGTAACAGGTCTGGTCGTACCTGAGACGTAGCAGTTCTGGTCGTATCTGAGACGTAGCAGGTCTGGACGTACCTGAGTCGTAGCAGTTCTGGTCGTATCTGAGACGTAGCAGGTCTGGACGCACCTGAGTCGTAACAGGTCTGGTCGTACCTGAGACGTAGCAGGTCTGGTCGTATCTGAGTCGTAACAGGTCTGGCCGCACCTGAGTCGTAACAGGTCTGGTCGTATCTGAGACGTAGCAGGTCTGGACGTACCTGAGATAGGCTTGAGCATGCTTCCCTGCTTCATCATGGCGCCATAAACGAACCACACACACTGGTCGAAGGGGAAGATCCGGGTGAGGGTCGGGTCTCCCTTGCAGAGCCGGACCCGGATCACGATGATGAAGTAGATGAGGGGACCCATGACTGCCGTAGCTCCAAGAATCCACCACCACACCTGATGGAGAGAACAGGTAAATTCCATTAATATATCACTGTATCCTCTCACTCTAGTTCTCGTGACTCTCACCTCTCACTTCTATTGACCTCTCACTTCCAGCTCTCACTCCCTATGACTCCCAGTTCTCATGCCCTAACACTCACGCCCCAAGTTCTTACCTCAAGAGTGAAGGGTCTCAAGAGAGCATCTGGCTTGGGGGCATAGCCAGGTCTCTTAACGAGGATGCCAAAGGTTGTGGTCCCCAGCAGGAAGGAGAAGTCCACGGCCTCCTGCCTCGCGTCCGTCATCGTCACCGGCAGCAGCGTCAGCTCAGCCTTCTGCAGGAGTCAGGGGAAAACGCCAACAGGAACGGCAGGGGAAGGTCAATGGAGGACTCAAAGACAAAAAAAAAAGGAGAAATGAATACGTCCTCAATGGAACCATCTTGTCTTTAGGCTCACGTGTGACGCCCTTGAGTTAGAGGGAGATCTCAGCAGGTACGGAAGGGAAAGAGATCTGAAGGCTTAAGAAAGAAAGGAAGGCCAAAGGACAATGGTATGAGGGCCGTAACCTCAAAGAAACATCTTGTCTTCAGACTCACATGGGAGACACTTGGGCTCAGCCTCAAGAAGGATTCTGGAGGAACCTCACTGGGGACGTCGGGGATGGAGACTTGAGGAGTCATGAGAGATTCGGAAGGACAGATATCAGAGATCCTAGCAGCTGGAGCGGACCAATCACACACACAGGAGCAGGAGGATTGTTAGTACTTAAATGATGGTGATTGAAGACAGTAACAATGGAAGACGAATAGTGATAACCCTAAATGAAAAGATGATATGAAAGGATAAATGAAATCAATGGTAGAAAAATATCGATAATTGGTTGAAAAGTGAATAATACATTGAACATTTGTGAATGAAAATGTTGAAAAAGAACAAAATGATGATGATAAAGATTTAACTAGATTAGAGATAGAAATGATAAGATAGAAATGTAATGAGAGAAAGAAGTGATTGCAAGAGAGAAAAATAATCGACAATAAATAAAGCAGAGTAGAAGAAAGGCTGATACTATGAGACAATCCAGTCTAAAAAGAGACCCAGAGATAAACAAGTGCATATAGATGACGAAAGTCTTACGACCCTGGTCGTGGAGAATTACATGGTCGCTCCCATAGCCGGACGTCTCCATCGCAACTTCCTCCTTGAAACAAGTTTAGTGTCACGTTTATGAAACGTGAAACTTGATGTGATTAAAACGTTGACTTTGACATGAGAAATTGTCCGAAGGAAGAACACACTGAGTGATGTGATATTTACATACAACAGCTGAATGTGGTTATGATAATTACAGATAAGACGTTGAGTGATATCATCATCAAAAAGATAATACGGAAGAAATCTAGGCTTGACTGCACTACCCTCTCTCTCTCTCTCTCTCTCTCTCTCTCTCTCTCTCTCTCTCTCTCTCTCTCTCTCTCTCTCTCTCTCTCTCGACGGGAACTTTCCCCCCCACAGACGAAGAAATACAAAGGACAAGGTACCTCCTGTTCCAGCAGGTCTATGGCGCCCATCCACTGGCCTGCCTTGTCCCTCAAGCCTATGATGTTATCGTTGGCCACCAGGGGCCTCGGTGTGAAGTTGAAGTACGAGGCGAGGGCCATCATCAGCTCCCAGCTCATGCCCTTGCCTGCCACGGCTCCTGACGAAGGTCCTTTGCCTTCCTTCAGCATCTCCAGGAAGGGCGGGTACTGCAGGGGGTCAGAAGGAGGAGGCTTAAAGGAGGAGGACTGTGGTGGTAGAGAGGTGAGTGGTGGATGAGATAGTAGGGGGTGGGATGATAGTAGTGGTAGTAGTAACAGTAATGGTAACAGAGGTAATAGTTGTAGTAGTAGTAATAGTAGTAACAGTAATAGTAATAGTAATAGAGGTATTAGTATTATTAGTAGTAATACTAATGGTAGTAGCAGTAAAGTAGTAGAAGTAGTAGTAATAGTAATAGTAGTAGCATAAAGGAAGGCGCCAACACCATTAGCGATGATTGGCGATCCCTCATCCAATGACAATCGCTTCATATCACCAAGTGAGGGATTCGAAAACCAGTGCTTTTATCTGTGAGTACCTTGCTTGTGAGGCCCTGTCTGCTGGAGCTGCAAGCACTCGTGATGTATCTACCAAGCACAATTGATAATGAATATATTTACTGTAGGTCGATGCCATCAGTGTGGTATTTGTGGTTGGTTGTGGGAGTGTGTGTGCGTGTGTTTGGGTTCATATTAGAAGTTGGTAGATAGATGATGCAGAACCTATCGTGTTACGTGTCGCTGTGGCATTCTTCTGTGCCCGTCGTGGCCTGTCGTGCAAGGCTGGATATGCGTCTTCGTCCAACTCATTTCCCTTTTTTTAACTCTCCTACATAACACGAATCATATACCTCAGCACAAAGCATATTATCATCAGTGACCTCACGTATCATCATCACGTATACTCTGGTATATCCTGATAACACTCTGGGGTGTTATATCATTTCTCTTTCTCGCTGGATATGTGCTTATAAACTGTCGGTAGGAATTGTATATCGGTACTTAGAAAGCAGTTTTTTTCCTTTACTGACATTGGATATATATATATATATATATATATATATATATATATATATATATATATATATGGAAACAAGCCAGGAGCTATGTCTAACAAACACGGAAGGTCTGTTTTGAGGGGGCTTTCATTAATGTCTATATTCAAAGAGGATTATTTCTTCTCTTATTATTTGCGCAACACTGTTGTGTAACGGTTAGCGTTTCTGGCCGTGACACATTCACGGGCCGCCCGGAGTCGAGCGCATAGGTTCGAATCCTGGTTGCGGCAGTCGGTACTCATTCAACCTAGCTGTTCATCCTACTCAAGGAATTGGTCGGTAAATCGGTTACCTGGCTTAGGTTTCAATCTATCTCTCTATCTATCTATATATATATACGAACAAAGTGCATATGAATGCGCACCTTCATAGAACATACAAACCTCCAACAGCCAGGATCGAACCCGGGACCCCTGTGCAACAGGAGGGAGCGCTACCGCTAGGCTATGATTGCCCCTAATAGGGAAATGACTATTCGATTGCTATGTAATCGAATACCCTTCGTCTCACGTTGGTGAGCAACGGGGTCTACACCGGGCATTTCCCATCAGGCCGGGTTCGATCCTGGTTGTTGGAGATTTGTATGCTCTATGAGGCGCGCGTTCCCATGCGCTTTGTTCGTATTCATACACCTGCGCGTTGTACAGTTAGGTTCGAAAGAATGCTATCTGCTGGCTGTGTGAGCCTGATAGGAAAATGACCGGAAATTCATGTGTAACCTGTTTGGAGTGAGAAGAATCTATAGATATAGTCAAGACGGCAAAGTGACGCATGAAAAGTTGAACTATATTTACATGGCATGAAAGATAGAGACAAACAATAAGGCACATAGAAATTTAGAGTTATTCTTACATAATCTAAAAACTCCGCAAAGCAGGAATCTATACACATAACTGCAAGTAAACAAAATAGATCTCGATGAGTCTAGAGAACATGCAAGCAAACAAACTCACATAAGTCCAATCTCCAAATAAACAAACCTACTTAAACTAGTTTACTGCATAAAAACAAGACAAAAAAAAAAACGAGGGACAGAATATATACAAACGAAAGGATACTGATACTTGACAAAAAAAAATTTGTATGTTAACAAACCCAACTGCACTCGTAATTCACATTACAATACAGACGAAAGTGATTTACGAGTAAATAGTAAATAATAAGTAAATAGTAAAGTGCTTTACGTGTGAGTGTTACAGCCGCAGTACATCAGTAGGATTTTGAGTGTTCAAACTCTAATACATCAGTAAGGATTTACATTTATCAGTCATTCTCAAACCAAGTAGTACATGTTGGCCCTCTCATCCCATAACCATACTTGATTATCACATACGCCAAGGAGAGGGAGCAAACACAAGCCACTTAAGTAAAGTACTCACTTCACATAAAGGAATCCAGGTGTGTTAACTTACATTAATGACAGCCACAGATATAATCCGGCCACCGAGGTTAGGTGTGCTCAGTTCCTGGCGACCAACTTGGGCGAGGCACTTCGTGAGGTACTGCCGCGTGGAGTCTGTAGGGGTTAGAGAGAGAGAGAGAGAGAGAGAGAGAGAGAGAGAGAGAGAGAGAGAGAGAGGGAGAGAGAGAGAGAGAGAGTCAATATTCCACTTACTGATCAGTATATTACATCATTCCTCCCTTTTTATAACCTTTAAGTCAGTGTTATTGACATATTCCCTGGGAAAAATATTTGTCAACTACCTGTTAAGATATTTGCCAGTGCCTATTTAGTAAACAAGAAGCATAAAATGTCTTTCTAGCTTATTTCATCCCAATTGGTTTGTAAACAAAGTTTACTTGAAAGCTAGGAAGACATTTCATGCTTGTTGTAACAAAAATGTGACAAATAAGAATGTCTAAGTGTTTAGTGTTGTTCTATTCTCGAAAACTTAGCTAATCTAAGACATATTCTTAAAAAAACAGTGCTTGTAATGTGGGTTTCCAGTACAATAACACCATCAGTAAGACCTTAATAAATAGTAGGCCAAATTATGCAACAATTGGGAGTGCTTACGCTGTCAGATGCAAGACATGTAAATATATTCATATAGGCCAGACAGGTAAAACTGTAACGGAGAGGTGTTATTGGCACCGTCATGCAGTACGCAGGGATGACCACAAAAATGCGATCGCTAAACATTGTCATGAAAATGATCACCCCATAGATCTTGAAAATCCCGTTATTCTATACCCCTCTGCTGATTATGTCACACGTAACGTCATTGAATGTCTTAATTGCTAATATTGAGAACTTTGAATTGTCCCTAGGCACTTTCAAAGCTCATCCTAGCATTAACCAAATCATTATGAGAGAATTGACAAAACACGAAAACAGGTCAACCCCCGCCACGTGACCCCCCTTAATCACTCTCCCTTACAACGGTTACTGCCAGACAAAGCGGACAGTGGTTGGTCTGTACAGATTGGTGTTGGACGGCGGGACTCAAGTGTGATGTTGGGATTTAAATAACTTTGTTAAGTACTGGCACCTGATGATGAGGTGGATTGTCTCCACGAAACATGTCGTGCCACATGTATAGAAAAATTATATGTTGAATGAAATTGTATGAACTACTGAATTGCGATATCACCTTTAGATATATATATATATATATATATATATATATATATATATATATATATATATATATATATATATATATATATATACATATATATATATATATATATATATATATATATATATATATATATATATATATATATATATATATATATATATATATATATATATCGTACCGTCGTGCTGAAGATCTTAAGGACTAAGTTTTGTGTTAAGCTTAACCAACAGAGATTCGTTTGTTCCACAATAACCTTTTTTCTTTTCGTTAAGCAAACCTTTAGTAACCTCCGTTCAACGTCATCGGTAAGGTGCTTCGTTAACCATCTATAGAACAACCTTCGTTAACCTTTTCTTTACACGTTGACACACAGCATATCAGTGTAAGGCTCTCGTTAAGCATATCCTGGGTCAATTGGATCTTTCGTTAGCCCTCGATGAACGGCAATTTATTAAGGTATCTGTCAGTAGGATCTCGTTAAACTCTTAGGCAGGAACCCACCAATTTTATGGCCATAGAGAGAAATTACCTTAGACTAATGATACACGACACTCTCTCTCTCTCTCTCTCTCTCTCTCTCTCTCTCTCTCTCTCTCTCTCTCTCTCTCTCTCTCTCTCTCCCTCTCTCTCTTTCTCTCTCTATTTGTCAATCTATCTAGATGCAAGATAAATCTGTCTCAAGTAAATCAAAACATCAGCTGAGAGAGAGAGAGAGAGAGAGTGTGTGTGTGTGTGTGTGTGTGTGTGTAAAGACATGGTACATATACACAAGGTCAAGAGATGAGGGTCACACGAGTGTAAACCTCTCTCCTTGCAACGTACAAAAATCAGTCAAAATGTCAGACTGTCGTACTCAAGGGTCGTACCGTCGTGGTCAAGGGTCGTACCGTCGTGGTCAAGGGTCGTACCGTCGTGGTCAAGGGTCGTACCGTCGTGCTCAAGGGTCGTACCGTCGTACTCAAGGGTCGTACCGTCTTGGTCAAGGGTCGTACCGTCGTGCTCAAGGGTCGTACCGTCGTCGTTAAAGGTCGTGCCCAAATGTCGTACCGTCGTGCTCAGGAGTTTGAATAACACAAGAATCTATTCTCCGTTTGGTTGTAGAATACAACATTGTATTGTCTCGTTTGGTTGTAGAATACAACATTGTATTGTCTCGTCTGGTTGTAGAATACAACATTGTATTGTCTCGCCTGGTTGTAGAATACAACACTGTATTGTCCTTAACTTCTACACTTAGATAACGAAAGGTAATCAAGATAAGGATTAGAATACTACAATCTATCGATATGATAAGCCTCCGTGGTGTAGCGGTGAGCGATGCAGACTGTGACGCATTCACGGGCCTCCCAGGGGTCAAGGATGGATACGTTCGAATGCTGGTTGCGACAGTCGGCCCACAGGCAACTCAGCTGTTCATCCTTCCCCAGAGGGTTGGTCGATGAACTGAGTACCTGGCTTACGCTAAGGTATATATATATCTTTTTTTTTTACCCGATATCAAAATCATTGCTGCATCTGTTAATGAACATATTCAGCATGTGGATGAGATTCTAAGACATTAGATATATCTAAATCTAACTCGTATCTACTCATGGATGAGATAGATTACAGCCACTTAGATTAATGATCTCGTCTCTTCCCCTTCGTGGGCTAACGTGACCTACCTAGCCCTCAAGATAACAGTATCTTAGTCCACGCTCGAGTTAAACCCTCAAGCGTGAGTGTAGTGGTGGGTGTGTTTTTTGAGTGGGGTATAGGGTGTTGGGGGAAGGACGCAGCTTGGGTGAGGGTTGGCTAGTGGTTGGGGGAAGGGGTGGAGAGAGGAAGTACATGATATGGACGACCTCATCTACCACTAATCAAAGAAGATGAAGAAATGGCAGGAGGGTGAGAGGGTTGGATGGAGGTGGGTGAGTTGGGTTTGTGTGTGTGTGTGTGTGTGTGTGTGTGTGTGTGGAAATTGTTGTGGTGGGGGAGGGTGTGTGTGGACGTGTGTGTGTGGACGTGTGTGTGTGGACGTGTGTGTGTGTGTTGGGGAGGATGAAGAGTTAAAGGTAGGCTTCACATGGTTCATGTCACTGGCACTGTATGAACCGCGCTCATGTTGACGACTAGTCTGTGGCTCCCCTT